>NC_046231.1:6938905-6961405 GCF_009819885.2 Catharus ustulatus | reverse complement strand
TAGTGAGATAACATCTTTTAGAAACCTAACAGTTTATTATCTTTGTTTCTATTTCTTGGCTTTTACATTGAATGAGCTGCAAGTAAACCCTAGAAAGGTATATCTGAGATTTTTAGACATCAACAAGAGCAGAAATTCCAGACAAACAAGCTGTCACTGTTTTTAGATACTGTGCAAATGAAAATGTTGGATGGGACCTATGTTTATCTGCAGCAGTCCAGGAATTTTCTGTTCCTATGTGTTCGAATATAGTAACTGAAATTCATTTATTTAAATTCTAAAATGGTATGGGCCTTCATATATGGGATCTGAATCCTATCTGGACACAATTTCATGTTTAGGAACACCAAATCTGATGACAGGAGTTTCCTTTACCCAGTTACAAAAGGTTTTTTATTCGCTACAGTCAACATTGTAGGTGCTTCTCTTGACTTTGACAATGTTTTTCTTCTCATGTAGCTGAGTTTTCCCATTGATGTGGGATTGGAGTAATGCCTTGTACCTGCTCACCACCATTCACCTCAATAGGAAAGTAACTCATGAGAGGATAGGCTTTGCTGTTCAGGGCTTATAATTCAAATATAAACCCAGGGATAACTGGCAGGAAAAAGAAAACTGGGTATGAGAAGAGAGGAGGGAAGAATGTCTTCCTAGGTATAAGGAACAATGGGGATGGCAAACCAGGTGATTACTGCAGGGTAGTTGGTGGTTTGCTGTGGAAATGTGAGTTTTAAAGAGGCTTGAAACTTTGATTGGAGTAATTGTCCTGTATCAGAAAAGTTGTATGGCAGAATTATCACTGGGGAAAGGTTTTGAAACACGTATCAAAGAATGCTTCAGTCAGCCAGCAAGGAGGGAAGCAGCTGGGTTTGGGAAGCCTTATGGTGGACATCACAGTGGCAATGAGCAGCCTGTGGTTGGTGTGGTGGAGAACCAAAGGGGAAAGAGGAGCTGGTGGGGACAGAGTGGGACTGCACTGTGCACTGGATGTAATCCTGACCAGGACTGCAGAGATCTTAGAGGATACAAGAGAAGTGTTGTATCAGATTGCACTAAGGGAGGGCTGTGCTGCTCAGTAGTGAACTTCTGCTTTCAGAACTATTTCATAGTGTTTTCATCATCAAGAGGAGCCCTTAAAATTGCTGTTTACCCTTCAAGCCAACAGACAGCATTGAGCAGCAGTGTGGTCCTGTCAGTGCTGACTGAATTAAACCAAATGCAGTCCCATGGCCAAGCTGCTGATTATTTCCCCCAGAAAGGAAGGCTCAATTCTGTCCATGCTGACCCCCACAGCCTGGCACTGCAGCTCTCAGAGCAGTCTGAGCTTCTCTGGGCAGTCAGTGCTGGTAAGGTGAACCCTGAAGCTGTGGTGCTTGAACTGGGGATTCAGAGACTGCTGTATGAAAGAGTTTGGTTGATGTGGATGTACAAAGTGTATTATTTGGAAGTGACCTTTAATTTTATTTGTTAGACATTCATAAGAATAAACATAGTTAGAATTCTCAGTCATAAATTCTTCAGATTATAGCTTCAGTCGAGTGAACTTTATTTTGCTCTAAGAACGCCCTTTGTTTTTGTTTCTATTTTGCTCACTAATGTAATGGCCCTAAATTCAGTACTGACAAATATCTTGGAAGTATTCTACTTGGCTTTTACTGCTGGCTCTTATCTCTTTTAAGTAGGGTTTATTAGATGAGATCATCTACAAAGGACTTATTTCTGTTATAAAATGGAATTTAAAAAAAGTAAAAATACAATTAGTAGCTGTTCTCTTTTTACTCAGTTTGAAACATTAGAATATCAATGTCAAAGAGAATAACTGGGTTTCTGGAGTATGCTATGCAACTTTTGTTTTATCCTGTTTTGTCCTCTTTTGCTGTACTGTCTAGGGGAAAGGATCAGAAGAATTTCATTCTGTTCCTCATCATTATCTTGAGAGGAGGTTTTCCCTTCTCAAAACAATCCAGAACCGAAAGAAGTTTTCAGTTCCAAATATGAAATGACCACCAAACACATACATTATGAAAGCTAAAAAATAGAAGGTGTTAATCCCATTAATATTGTAATTCTTAATGCCCTATGCTGTCCTGTAGATAGTCTGCTTGAGGTGGCATTGTCATATTTTAACATAAATGTCTGATTCAAACACTGAATTTTGACATATTAAATTTCTCACAGGTTTTATTTTTCCAGTTGTGACCTTCAGTACCTATCCAGTGTCTTTTAAGAATTTCCTCATCCAGGGAACAGATTCGTTGGCTTAATAATTGGTAAGAATACTTACACTGTTCTCATAATTTTTCTTCTACTTATGGATCTGAGTCTAGCTTAGTTTTTCCATATTTCAAAAAAATTATGGAAAATGAGGTACCTAAATTAGTTTTTAAAAGCTGTTATCACATTATTTTATGCCTGCAAAAATATTATTTCTATGCCTTGCAAAACTTTTTATTGTAGTTCTTTCAGGTTTTAGTGAGCTACAAATAGATTTTTTTTTCAAGAAAAAATTCTACTTGGTAAAATCATGAGCATTCATCTTTATGCAGTTGATATGTAATAATTGTGTTGGGGATGAATCATCATTTATTACTTTATCATCAGACTGCTGATTTAAAAAAACGCATGACACTCCTGATTAAATTCATTTCATCATTTTTGGTTGTTTTTTTTTTTTTCTGTAAGTTCAATAGAACATCTCATGCATATTATTAAGAACCATATTCTGTTGTATATTAGCATGAGAAGAACACCCATGAAAATCAGTGGGTGGAGGGGTGTACTACATTGTATTTGTGATTTCCCTCTGAGCTATTCCAATGCAGTAGAAGAAAAGCTCCTGTAAAGTCTGAGAAATCAGATTGGTGTGGAAATAGGTGTGAAATCAAAATTGGGTTATTTGGCCCTCAGTTTGAAATAAAAGTCTAGCTACTTAGGAAATAACCAATAATTAATTCCACGTTCCATATGCATTAATTGATCCTTAAATCAAAATTTCTGATAGCTTCTACTCCCAAATCAAATTCTTATGTTATTTCTTTATTTTAATTATTATACTGGGTTGTCCATTCCTTTTTATATCTTGTGAATTAGTAGAAACTCTGTGATTCAGAGGAATTGTGCTGATTTATAGCTGATGTGAGAGGATATCCAGGCATATTAAAGCTTCAGTACTGCAAATGCATAAGCAGGTATTGAATTACTGATGCTAATGGAATTACTCACGTGAGTAAAGTTGAGACGTAAGTGTTTTCAGGATTGATGTCTGTACTTATGAATTTATATCATTTAAGAGTATGGCTCACAATTTTTAAAACTTACTAATTGAATGTGAGCTACTGGATTTTATTCTAGACAATTGACTTGAAAAGAATTACGGTGACTTGATTCTAGAATAATTCCATCAGCTTCAGAGAAGATATGTGTGTTTTCTAATGCTGTAAATAAGGATGTAGTTTGACCAATTCACTCCACTGATCCCCACTAATATCAGGAAATACTTGCCAGAATAAAGGAGGAGCACAGGACCGGACAATTAGTGATACAAATGGTTTCAATCAAATGGTTAAATAGCTCAGCAAAGACATGGTTCATTTTGTAATAGCATTTGGAATCCAAATAAAACCGTCTGAGGGATGTGCTGTTTGTTGTGATGTTAATGCACAAAACAGAAAACTCTCAACATGTCTTGAATTTCAGGGGGGTGTTATGAAGCTATTATACGCTTAAAAAAAAAAAAAGGAAAAAAGAAAAAATTCCAAGCCCACAAACTTAAAATACGCATGCCGGAGCTCATACTCAATTCTAATTAACAAAGCTTACCTTTCCCTTGACCATAGAGGTCATCATGTAAACTATTTAAATTGATAGTAATATTATGCAGCACGAAATTAATTTTACATTGTATACAGTTTTTATTGTGACTTTATCTTGTTTCAAAAGTGCTTCCTTTCTGATTTTGTGGATATTACTGACTGGATTACTTTTATTTTGGTTTTTACACAACAGTTATATTAGAAATTTGCTGTTTTATTCTTACCTTCTTAGTAAAAATCCTTTTATCACACAATGGGTAATTTATATCCATTACCAGCCCTTTCAATCCTTTTCAGTGGTGCTGTCAGTGCCTTTGGCACAGTAATGATTAATGTGATCTAATAATAGTGTGCCATTATATTACCTTAGTAAAACATGTACCAACATCCTATTCAGATCTACCAAATTCATAGCTTCCTATAATATTTTTGTTGAAAGACAGGATTACTATTTTTCAAAGCGGAATTTTTTTTTTTTTTTTTTTTGCCTTTAACATATTTAATGAAATTCACAATTCTTTGCCATGGTAATCTTCGTGCATGCATTTGGGCTTGATGGGTGAATTTTATATCATTCTGCATTATTATGATTTGTTAGGCAAATTGTTTGACACGTAAAGAAAGATATGCATTACATTGTTTTGCTTTGTTAAGGGTGTATTTTAAGCATTCGGTACCTTCTGATTATTCCGCTGTATTTATCATACAGGGTATATTTAGATTGTAACATGCAAGAATAAGTATTTGGGCTAAAATGTGTCTTTTTTTCTACATTCTAACCCAGATACTGCCACGTTCTGCAGAAGGCAAGCTCTCTGCTCCTCTGCCCAGCAGAACCAGTTTTGGTTACAGTTGATTTGCTGTGGTGCTTGCTCTTTGGCACTTCCTTGCTTTTTTTTTGCCACTAGAAATGTGCAGAATGGTGCCCAACTGTGAGCTGGAAACTGGGATCGTGCCTGTAGTTTCAAACCAAGGTAAATAGACCCGACAGCCAGAGCCACACGTATCTGCCCCACACCTGAGTTTCACCCAGACAGAGCATTGCTTGACCCCAAACTCCAGCTGTCAGGTACTGCCAGTTCACCCAAGAGGTAGAGAAACGGTCCAGAGAACACTTTTTTCGGTAATAAGAAAGTTGGTGCTTGTAGAAGTGTTGAAGTGGTGTGTGTGACTGACTGCCTGCAGTCATTCCAGTCAGGCACTGATGGAGGGAGCACGGAGGGGTTTGGGGCTGCTCTTGCATCCAACACTGATTCCCCCAGTCCTCTGCAACAGGACCTTCCAGTCTTGGGTTCATCTGTTTAATAATGCTCCTAATCAGCATGGCTGGAGAGTTGGGATAACACTGCATCCTTGCAAAGCATCTTAAATCTTCATCACCCCAAGATGTCATTATTGCAGTCAGGGAGTCACATATTCAACACATATTTAACACTGTCGCAGCAAAATTGAAATGAAACAGCATGTCCACATTTTAACTCTGCTTTGTGATGTTTGTTAAATACATACTCTTACTGTTTCATCATATCACAGTAAATAATGAATGAGAAAAATATTTTAATCTTGTCAATACTAGGAATGTCTAAAAACAAGCAAAGTGTGTGTGTGCATTTATGTGGATTCCTTATTTGATTTAGGCTAAGCGATACAGCTGTAACATGATTTGAAATATGCAATCAATGTAAACGAAGAAAAATATTTTGAATGCAGTATATAAACTGTTTGGTTCTTTAGACATATTTTTAGGAAAAGAAAAAAAGATTATGATTGTCATACTATGTAACAATAATACTGCCACTGGAAATATATGCAGCAGCTTTATTTTCTGCCACGGTAAAGACAATCTTAAGTCTTGGTCATTTAAATCAAAGACATTCTCATCTCTTCCACATAGCTGATTCTTCATGACATAACAAGAAATGAAGGGGAAAATAAAGCCTGAAATCTTGGTTTAGCATTGTAGTCAAAAGGCTTAAAGAAAGTTCCAAAAGATGCTTCCCTGGTTTTAGTAATAAATAGTTATGTACAAAATAGAAGAGCCTTTTACTCCTCAAAATTGCTTTACTAATGGAGATATAATTATTTAAAGCTCTGAGCTGTACCAGTCTTGAATTAGAGATGCCTTAGGTTGGTCTGTGTATTGTGCAGATTGCATTATACCTTACAGCTTTATAGCTCCTGCATCCTGCAGTTCTACCAGCCAGGGCCAAGCTGAAATGAAAAATGGTGGCTTTCGGTTTTGAGCTATGAGTAGAACGGTCAGTGAAATGTTTCTCTCTCATTTCTCCACATGCAATTCAAAATAGATGTAGTAGACTGCAGAATAGACTTCTCCATGGTCTAAAGCATTTTCAGGGTCTGGTTGGCTGTTTTTTGAAATCGTTCTGTTCAGTGAGAGTTTCTTGTATGAAGTGCTGGAGGCACCAGGTTCCTCAGGGTAGTTTTATGTCTCTTTGGTAAAGCAGGATTGGAAGTCAGTGAATTGGACAGCCAGGGATTATTTCATCTGCACATCTGTCCATCTTTATTCTGATGGGACAGAGGTCCTGATGTGTCATGTCTGGGAGTAAGGCTGGTTGGAGGAGGGAGAAGAGGACCCTGATGCAGCTGCACAAGCTGTTAAAGAGCCCCATTACAGTTCACTGCCCTTCTTTGAGCTCCTGCCCCTGTTGCTGTATGTGATCCTTAACACACTTGGGTAGGTTAGGAAGTGGCTTCTTTTGTGTGACTCTGAAAGGAAGGCCTCCCAGTAAGCAGAGGAAGGAGAATAAAATAAAATTGAAGAATCTTGGCCTAGTCTTGAAAGATAGAAAAGCACAAGAGGAAAAGTATTTTTGGCTTTTAAGCTAATTTTATCTCTTGTGAAGCCATCAAGTCAATGAGTAGAAGTGGCAACTGGCAGTTCTTGGGTTATATTACTAGCCACTAGATAACTGTGTGACTTTAGTAATGAAACATAAATGTTCTCTCTGCTCCCCAGTGGGCATAATACCATTTACCTGTCTCAAAAATGCTTTGTAATTTAATTAACACTTGGAGTGCTCTTTGAGATCCTTAGATAAAAGCAGGCAAAATGAGTCAATTGTAAGAGAAATCCCAATTTATCCCCATTTAAAAAAAATTACACTTTGTCTTGACTTTTTCAAACCTCAGATAATGTTTGATAGGAGTTTTGGGCTTTGTTCTTACTGGTCCTTGGAGTCACTTATTCTTAGTGATTTGCATAGGCACAGTGTAGGTATTACTTTTTTGTTCAACAGAGTATTTTGGTGGATCATAAATTACCAGTCCCTGTGCTGGGAATCTGCTTCTGAGAGAAGCATACATTTTCAGAGGAGAATTTGAGTTGTGCTTGACAAGTTCTGCATTTTCCTTCAGTATATATCTTTCATTGTTTAGGGAGAAAGATTTCTTAATTTTTGGCTGTGCATTGGGTGTAATAGCTCGGCTTTTGTTTCATGAAGTTATGCTGTATGTTACTGGTAAATTACACGAGAGAAGTATTGTGACCACAGCTCTTCCACAGCCATGTTTAATTACCACATCCTGTCCCGACCAGATCACAGTGACCAAACCAATTCCTGTGTATAGACAACTGTTGCCCAGAAGTACACCCTGATCTGCCTTTGATTGAAATAATTGTATGTATACTTCTGCTTTGTAAGCCAGCTGAGATGTTAAGTTGATTTTCACATCTGTTCTGACCTCCAATAAAGAAGTTTATTTTTCAGCAAGCAGAAACACTTGCAGCAGGTGAGCTGCAGCTTCATCCATCCATTCTTTTCATCTTGTATTGGTAACAGCCAGATCCTCCTCTCAAATCCTAAAGCCCATCTCATTGCTCCTGGGTTCCTAATTCATTCACACACTTTTTCCTCTTCAGCTTCATGCATTCATGTGGTCTTTGCTGCCTACCCCTCACTTTGCTTTTAGAGACAGTGGAAGCAGCACACACACACCTGCATACAGCTGGGCTCAAAGTAAGGTTCTTGGCAAAAAGTCTGTGTTCACACATTTTCCCCCTTTTAATCTACTTTCTGCCACTGTCTTATTTTAACTCCTCAAAAGGAGTTTAAACATGCTCCTAGATAAGAGGATAATCTCTACAAGCATCTTTACCACCAGCAAAAATGTGGCACACCTGTTTGCACACAGGCTTGAAGAAATGTCTCAAAGTTATGCTAAGCAAGTCTGCCATTCCCTTCTGGTATGAAAAGTGTCATTATTTTGAAGTTCTAAGTTGCACTGTTTCTGTAACAGCACATAATAAAACCTAGATGGGAGTTTATATCTTTCTTGTTCTTGCCTTCATCTTCTCCAGCAGTTGTTTCAGCAGAACCCTTTTGCTTGTGCTTTGATAATTTAAACAGACAGTCTGATGCAGTTGTGACAAACTGAGGGCTGGCTCTCAGCTCTCACGGAAATCTGGCAAAGTCAGAGTAGCTCAAGCGATCTGCCACTGCTTCTCAAACATTTTAGAGTAATACAGGCTCCATTTATCAGAAACTGTTAATCTTTTTTCTGACTCTATATCTGACTTTCCTTCTTTATAAATTTTATTTCACTTTTTAAAGCATATTCTACCACAGAAGAACTGGAGAAAAGGTAAAGAGGGAGGTTTTTGTGAAATTCTTACCCAGCTGTGGTGCCAGGTATCAGCTCTGGGAGATGCAAATGTGCAGTAGCAGTGTGGACACCTGTGTACAGGACTTTCCAGGAGCAGCTGCTTTAAGAACAGGTGAAAGTGTGCAGCTCTAGCAGTCAGAAAGCAGAAGCTTCTCTCCCTTTCTCTCTGATGCCCTTCCCCTGGAACATTGCATTTTTATTGCAAGTGTGGCTGGATAAAAATAGAGCACATCTTAATGCTCTTAATAGAGATCCCAAGTGTTGCTTTGAATGGACATTGTCCTGTGAGCTCAACATTAGAGGAAAATTCTTATGATCCTTTTCTTTCCTGTGGGTAACTGCACATTGCATAGCTGACCAAATATGCCAAGACTATGGAAAAAGAGAAAATGGCAAGATGACTATTTCCCCAAAACAGTAAACACACATTGCAGCCTGCCTTCTTATTTGAGAATGCAAGATTTTACTTTTTGAATAACTACTGTATTTTAACAATAGGCATCAAGTGGTTGCTATGTGATACACAACAGTGTTTTTCATGAACTTTTGGCTGCTGAATAAGCCCAGCAAATATGGGTTCTTACCCTTTTAGTTTTCTGGGTCAATTCATTTTGCACAAAGGAGAGAATGATAATTTGAGTTGTAGGCAGAGAATGTTTTCTTCACATGGTAGGGAAGATGAAAGCTTTTTTTATTTCTTTTTAAATTAAAAATTATAATTCTTTATAGAGTTACAGATAATTATCTTGTTACTAAAGGTATCCCATAAGCTTGTTAGTCTTTCTCTGTAGAATAATTGCTGATTGTCACTGCAAACTAAAAGTGAGGGAGAATGAGGGGAAACATATAAATATATATATATAATGTGTATGTGTTGAAGTTATTTTGTTTTTTTAAATGCTATTTGATTGCCTCAAAAGTAACGAATTAGGCAAATGCTCTTTGTTAGGTGGTGCTGGCTGGTTATGGATCATACAGAGTTGTTTTCTGAACTGTCTAAATGCTCAACCCTTTCCTGCTTATGGGTCAGAGAGGACAGTGTCTGTCAGATTTAGCTGGCTTCCTGATGGGAAACCACCTTGAGGGTGCTTTTATGTTCTTATCTTCCATTCTTCTGTTGTTGGGATCCCATGGAGCAGGATTTGTGTAAAGTGTGGATCTAAAATCTGCGTGAGAGCAGGGACTGGCACTTAGTAATGGGAGAGGAGGGGCCAGGTGTGGTGGTGGAGGAGCAGGAGGATGTCAGCAGCTACTGGAACACACAGAGGAACAGCAATAATGGCACCTGATGTGGAGGGAGAGGGAAGACTCCAGAGACAGGGATAAAGGACAATGTTTGGGGTAGGGGAGGAAGTTATGCATTCAAGTTACGCAAGGGAAGGGAGAGAAATGATTTCTAGCTGTGCAAACGTACATGAGAACATGTACCTGTCTCTAGTTTCTCAGGCTAAAATACTAATTTAATTGTAATTAACTCTGGAATGAATGCACTCACAGGGGCCTACAAAGGAAGGCTTTGACAGAGATAGAAGGGCTTGGTGTGGTGAAGAGTGAAAGTTGGAAGAGTGTTGCTGAGGACAGCCCATCGTGTTGAAAGACAAAGAGGATGGGTGGAAGGTTTATCATGCTCTTCATGTGAGGTGTTTCTAAGCCACAAGCTATTGTGTCCTGTAGCAGATGTGGACAGACCTTTGTTTAGTCTTGGCCAGATTAATGGAGCACAGAGTCTACATGGCAGATTCATTGAGGCTCTGGAGGGAGCTGGCTGAACCATGGATGCACTGCTGGCCATGGCTGGTGCTCACTGGATTTGGTTTTTCAAGTAAAATACAGTTGTGATTACTCTTCTTTTTGCTGTCTGTGTATGACAGCACCCATCAGTGCTCATCCATCCACTGAAGTATCACAATGAGACGTGTTTGAAAATGACAAAGATGTACAAATTTCATCTGAGCATTGTGGCTGTTCATTCTCTAAGGCTCTTTTCTTATCTCCTCACCATGCTGCCAAAACACAGCTCTAGAGCAGGTTCCAGAAAGGCTTCATTCAAAGCCATCTCTCCTCTAATCTGGACATAACTTCAATCAATTCTCACAGTGGCTGTAGTTCTCCGTTTGTGTAATTTACATAATTCCATTAGGTTGAATAACTTTACACAAATTTGTACCTTCTTCTGCTGAGGAGGTTTGGTTGTTATTGCTTTGGGATTTTTTGAGCACAGTCAACCTCTTTCTGCATACAGTCATTGTGGCAGATATCAGCCACAAAAACACCCATGTTTCAGCTTAAAGATTTCTTTACTGAGAAGAATAAAGTTACAGCATGTCCCAGGTCACTGCATCCTGACAATGTTCAGAAAATTCTCATCTTCCCTCTGCATTTTCCCAGTTGCCCTTCTCTTAAAAGCACCTATTGTCTCTTTTTGTCTAAGTTCATTCCAAATGCAATTTTGAGGGCAATATGTTTTCTTTTTGGTCTCAGCAACACCCCTACCCCACAGATAATAGGGATTGCTTACTCAAATAGAAAGAAAAATTCTTTTATGGATGACATTTTTATTTTATTAGATGTTCCATGTAAAGCATTTATCATTGGAATAATTTTCCCTCTCAAAGTCATATCAGACACAAAGCTGTCTTCAGGGCTATTTCTTCTAGTTCACTGGACAGCTGTTCTGCCTGAAAAGAAAGAAAAGATCATATATCAATCAAAGACTTCAGGAGAATCCTTATGTTCTTTATCTAATAGGAAAATCCTAACAGCGAGTTCTTGATCTTCTGACTTGTGCTTTTTCAGTTTGAAGAACTGCATTGATATATTTTGCAAGACTATCTATTGGGTTTATTTTTAATGTATCTTTTGTGTGTCGTTTTGATGCTTGGAGGGTGTTACAAACTCATCTTCAGTAGTGACAACCACATCATAAGCAAACAGTTTTCTTAGCCCTGTGACTCGATTCATCCTCTTCTGAATGTCACAATGGGTAGAAATTAGTGCTACTTAGCAGAAACAAGGTTCTCATCTTTGCTCTGCTGGTGCTGAACTGATTTCCAGTGGAAAAAGACTAAAGGGCTGAAAGATGTGCCCAAGTTACAGCCTTTTAAACTGGTACAGATGTCTGTATTTACTCATAATTCTGCAGTTTTGTAACTCCATTGCAGTGAAATAAGTAACAGAGAATAATTTTTTAAAAATATTTTATTGCTAGTTATACAAATATCCTAGTCTGCCATGCTAATTTAATGAAGATTCAAAGTACATTAGAGTTCTTGGTCTTTAGAAAAATATTCAGAATACCTTACATGATTAACTAAACAATGTGTATATACAGTAGCAGAATTGAGATTAAAGTGTGTCCTTTCATCTGTAAGTGTGGGGTGAGAAGTGAACTTGGTTGCTCCCTTTGAGCCTAGCAGTGATTACCTTCCAGAATGAAAACCACATCCTCCAGGCAGGGATTCCTGGCTGTGTTGTGAGCTGAGTGTCAGAGCATGTTTGCACTGCACAGGTACACTGGAGCCAGGCTGGAGGCTGACTTGGAGACACAGGAGCCCAAGGGAACTATTAACCCAACTTGAACATTTTTGCACAAGGGAAAAAGAAAGGCAAACTCAACTCCAAAAACATTTTTGTATGCACCTGTTGATGCCCTTTAGAGCAGTCTGTTATGTGTGGATGCTATGCTGGCATTTGATGGTATCTTCAGAGCCCAGACAATGCCATGTGGGGCTAAGCAATATAAAGATTTGCAGTGTTTTGATGTGTTTTGCTGAAAGAGGCCCTCTGTTCTCTCAGCCAGCAGACCTTGACTTTGGTAAGGCCTTGCAAGGGTTGCCTGGCCTGGATTCCTTTATATAGGATTGCAAGCAAAATTAAGGCATGACACAGCTAATTATGCAGTGGAAAAGAGGTATGAGAAATGAAATATGTGCCAGCATAATTGCTGTAAATTATTGTATTTACATATACTTAAAGTCATCCTGATCCCAAAAATTTCCTGAAGCAAATGAATTTATTGATTCTAAGCAGACTGTGGATCATATCGCTTGCCATATTGGATCAGAATATTGGGCCATCAAGAGCCATTGATTATGACCAGGAGCAGAAGATTTAGAGGAAAAAGCAAGAAACCTGTGATCAGTCATTGTAGAATAAGCTCTCCTTAAGGATGTTGTAATTATAAGCAGGATGCATGGCCAGTGTGCAAACTGTGATAGCTCCAAACAAAGGGAAAACAATGGGGATGATTTAATTCTCTTTTGCTTTGAAATAATAAAAAAAAAAGGATCAGTTTTATTTAATCAATAGACTCTAGGGTTTGATGTATGGATGAAAACTTACAATCAGTGGAATAATACTTCTGGTTAAGCACTTCTCATCAGGAACTTGTTTGACCTGTGAGCTGCTTCATTTTTTAAACTTAGATGTCTCTATTATAGAACTTCTAAAGATTGTTGCAGTGCCAGCATGGGGAGTGTGTGTGTGTGTGTGTGCTTTAATACGGATGCATCTTGCAGGAGAGGAGATAAACCTTTTTCTTTGTACACAGACACATACATGATTTATCAAACATATTGTATTACTCTGTCTTTACAGTAAAACGTACAGTGGATGTGAATTACTCTATCTGTGAAGGATTAGAAACTATGATGTTCTGTCTTGTATTCAAGAAGAGGATTACTCTGCAGATAACGTGCAGATAATTTACTTTTAGTAAGGCAGTGCAGTTTAAGGACCAAAACATCAACTTTCTTGAGGCAAAAGGAATAGGAATTGGTATGGAAAAATATAGGGTAGTTGACCACTCATGAAAATTTCAAGAGAACATCAGAAATATATCATTATGTTTTTATTTAACAGTTGTCATTTACATCTTCCTAAAATGGTCTTTTGATTAGAAAAATTAAAAATATGTTGTAAATGCCGAGTACCTTGAAATTCACCAATTTTATTGCATGCATTGGCATGATTGGTAGCATTACATGCCAACAGCTCATTTGAATATGAAACATCTGTACATTATTATTTAGGGATTTTTCATCTGTTGATTTTAGAAATGAAGATTTTATGAGTCCTTGCATGCATAATTGTGTGTTACTTATATACATAAGCAGCTAGTAATAAAAGAATTGGGCAAAAACACACTGTATGTGGTTCTGTGATTAAGATAGGAAAGGCAGTGTATGAAGAAATACAATATGCACTGTATTTGATTTTAGGTGTGGCAGCAGCAATTATGATTTTGTAACAGTGGAAGTAACATGACAGTTCAAAAGCACAGTGAAAAGATTATGCTTTCTTATAAACAGCAATGTAAATTCTTAAAATAACAATGTATTTTTTACATTTTTCACTGGATATCAAGATAATCCAATTTAGAACAATTTATTCTCAACAGGTATGGTAAAAATAGATATATCATTCTGGAGCGTGGTATAATACATTAATTTTTATGAGTGAGTTATGAAGATGTACAACTCAGGACCTAGGATAAACATTATATTCCTTAATTAATCCATTACATTATGGCACATATGTGTCACTTTTATTACCCTAAAATGAAAAATGTTGGGGAAAGAAAAAAAACCTGTTTTTCTTTCTGTATTAGAAAACCTGTCTTCTAAAATCATGAAAACATAAAATCTAATGCAGCAAACACTATTAATGAGTTAAACATCTAAATTCCTTGAAGACTTGTAAGATAAAGAGCCATCATCTTCTGGTAATCATTCAAATACATTCTTAGCTCAAACATATTAAAGCTTTTGCATGCAGTTTCTATGCGTTTAAATGAATCCAGACAAATTCCATCTAGAGAATGCTGGTGAAGCTGTGACTGAGCAATATAGGAACATGGTGGGAAATGAAAAAAAAGTCACCTGTCCCTTTAATATCCCAAAATGCAGGGATATAGATTCCTATAGATTCAGAAGCCACCCATAGAGATCTACAATGAATCTTTCTGTCATATGGGTCTTATCCTAGCCAAGATTCTCCCTTCTGTCCCAGAACAGATCTCCAGTAATCTGGTGATTTTTTGTAATGGATAGGAAACTCATAATTTCTATGGCAAAATGTCCCCTTTGCCTGAGTGCTCTGGCCTTAGCTTAGGAAGTCATTCCCTTTGTCTCGGAGCGTGGGCGGGTATCACATTTTAACCACAGAGTTTTATTTACAGATTGGAATGAATATTAGGGTTGTAATTATGAATATTTTGTATTTGCAGCAAAGGGTCTACAAGAGTGTTGGTTGCCCATTGATTAAAGAATTGACTCTCCCCACACTCCAGCCAGGTAAGTCCCATCAGCCATGCAGCTCCGGGTGCCTGTGCTTTGGGAAGTGGGGGATGTTCTAAACAATGGTCACTGGCAGAGCTTGGAAAACGTACCAAATCTCCCTCAGTTCATGGTCAGGGACTTCTCAACACAATTTATCTCTTTGGTTAGCTAATATGGGAGCTATTTTTCCAAAATGTGGCATTTCAGTGGTATTTAACTGCTAGAGCTGGGTGCTGAAACAATCACCTTCATCTTGCCTACTGCACTGTATTGGAACTTCCTAATATCAAACCCCCAAGATTTTGAATGTGTGCTTTGTGAGCCCAAAAGCAAATGATCTTTTACATATCCATGTGAATACATTTTCACGTGATTTTAAAATGCTAGGTTATCTGTCACTATTTGTCATTTCTAAAATCTGATACTAATAGAATTTAGTATTTGTCATTTTACATTAAAATAAGAAAAGACATAAGACAGCACAAACCGAAATGCTATTAACAAAAAAACCGAATTAGAGATTATTGTGTATTGAAGACACGAAATTTAATACAAATTAGCACAATACAAAGAAATATGTTTTTCTGCTATCTCAGTATTAGAAGAAAAGCTCTGTTTTTCTCCATATGTCTGTGTCACCAGGTTGTTATTTCTTTTGTTTAGTCATATAATAGAATGTGTTGAGACATATTATACTCAACTTGTGTAACAGCCTACAAATACTGATTGCAGTTTGAGCTTGTTATGGAAAAGTATTGCCCTGTGGATTGAGAAAATGACCAACAGCGGACTATAATCTATGAAGCTGAGAGCAAAATTGCCAACTAGAGGTCATTTTTCAAACCAAGGGGCAATAGTTTTCTACTATAAACTGAATATTACAGTCAGTATATGTTTTATTAAACCATTTCAGAAACTTGGGAGCAGTTTCATTTAAACTTCTTGCTTGATGTGGCTCAGAGAACAGGCCCAGGGCAGCCCACAAAAGAGGCCTAGTGCAGTCTCTATAATAAATATTCTGTATACTCAGTAATTATGAAGGCTTTAGGGCCTTTATGGTGAATGGCCATATCCTGCCACCATTCTGAATCCTTAGCAGCAATTGAAGTCATTAAGATTTGTGTATAAAAATGAATGCAGGCTGCTGTTTTTCACTGTAAAGCTGTGACAAACTAGAGCTGAACTATATAGAAAAGTCAGTTATGGCTATTGCAGTCTACAAGATTCAAAGCAAAATGCCTTTTCCTCCTCTATATCCTCTTTCTGGTTTTCTTCCCTACTGAAGTATGGAGATGATGGCTCTCGTACAGAGGTGATAGCCTAGTGCCTTAGTCAGTAAGAAGATTTCCACTCTGGAATAACAGAAATGATAAACATGTTTGGGCAAAGTGAAGCCTTTAACCTCTCCTATAACACACCTTGCTTCTCCACAGAGGGTTCTGCCACTCTGTGCTGGGAATAGAGGTGCTTCCTGCAGTCATTGTTGGAGTGACTCTTAAATGTTAATATTTTTTCAGTACAAAACCCTCAATGGCCTTCAGGCTTTAAGAAGAGTAATGGGGAGTTCTAGCTTCTCTGTAAAAGTAGGGTGCAAAGAAATATCAGAAGACCACAGTGGGTTGGGGGATAAGGAAGCCCAACAAAGTATTTAACTTTTTCTTTGAGAATCCTTGATAAAAAAAAATCTTATTTAGAACTCCTTGTGGAACTTCTCCAATAGCTTCTTTTGTAAGCTTCAACATCAGTTTCTCTAACTTGCAGGATTTCTGATTTTCTATTTTGGGGCAAAGCTCAGAGTCTGATCCTGATTTTTGTGGCATAACGATATCACAGACCAATACTACTATTTTGTGCACAGCACATATATTTAAATTCCTGCATATCCAACTTGGAAATTCAAGTTTCAGGATCATGCCTGTAAATTGTGTGGTCCCACGACCATAATTGGAGATTTCTATCTGTATTTGCCAGATTATGGCATAGTTATGGCTATAGTATGAGCAAATTAGGTGCAAAATATGTTTTTCTACTTGGAGTTTTAAAAGCCAGACCTTACAGCCATATGTGTGTATATATTATACAGACACAGACATAATTTTCAAATGGTCATAATTTTAAAGGTCTACATAAAACTTCACCTCAGCAAGGGTGATGGATTAGAGTAATAAAAAAATGGAGCAGCAAAAGTCCTGTTGTACATCTAGTCCATCTTCTTGACGTTACAGGATTGTTCCCTACAGGGTACTTGCTGATACTTTGTCCAGAGCAGGTTTAAATGTCCCAAGCAGTGAAGTTCCCACTAAAGTCTGACAGACATAATTCAAAGGATATTTTTCTATCTTAAGTTAAACAGTTTACCATGATATGTTGGTCATAACTTCAGGGACCTGTCCTGTGTGTGTCTCCTTGGTGCTTCCAGACTTCTAAATATTTGCAGAAAATCTCCATAAATTACTTTGGTGTTGACCATGCCATTTCCACTCATCCTCCATCTCAAACTGTCACTGGGCAGATTGTGAGGGTTTTTAAGACCGAGCCAAATGAAGATAATGCTATTAATTTAGTGCTGCATGTATTGCCTAATATATACACACTATATATACGATTATGTATCTAGTTTGTGTTCATTTCTAGGAGGATGTTGTTTAGAGGACTGTCTGATTGTGTTGGGCTTCTGCAAACATATAATTAATCTCATTTTTAGCAATGCTGAGCTCCAAGCTGATGGTGTAGAAATATAGGGTTATTTGTTTCTAGAACATTTTTATTATGCACTTTCTATTTTGATTGACAACTATTAATATTTTAAAATGACAGAACTAAAACTTATGCTGCCAGATAGCATCAAATGTAATGTATACTAAGTAAACAGAAGCATGTGAGCAGGATAATATTTATTGTATAGTTACACAGCAATGTGTAAGAGACTAGAGAGAGAATTATTCTTCAAGAGGGATATTTGATATTTTACGCTCTTTAGAAATACAAACGCAGGACTGAACTTTGTACCCTGTTTCCTCAGGGTAGCATGCAGATTTTATCATCTATCCTGGATGGGTTGTTCTTGAAAGCTGCCCTTCTTCACCTTCCTTTCTCTCAAATTGTCTGTACAGGAGATGAGGGGGAGAAGATCCTTCCAAGATGAATTTTATGGCTCTTCTGCTTTACCATTTGATGGTTTGTCTTGTAGCTCCAGCTGAAATTTCTGTTCAACTCTTCATATCCAGTCCTTTTCCTGGAGAATTTGACTGTCCAAATCAGATCCTTTTGGGGGAGAGGCATGGTCAGAAGTGTTGTGCAATAGGAGAATCATGAGGAGAAGGATTGTAGCCACTGTGTCCAAGTCAGGTTGCAATTTCTCTTTTGGGAAAAAAAAATTAGTCAAGCAAATACTAATTTTGTCTTTAGAACAAAAATAATAGTTACTATGAAATATATGCAAATTTCCCATGTATTTCTAGTGAATATTTAATATAAAGCAATTAGAGGCAGGGTAAGAATTACATAGCTTTTAAAAAACAATGAATGGAGAGGCTCCCATTTTCATGACAAAATTCACCCATCTAAGATTACTTAGGGAATTCAAGTTAACAGGAAGAAGCTGGACTGTTCAGAACCTGGTTCAGAAAGTTCTTCTTAGGTCTGTGTGCATTGACTGCCCTGCTGGAGCCAGGCTTGGCTTTACAGTGGGATGGCAGAGATGTGCATCTCCTGAAAGTACATATAAACAGTCCAAACAAAGTGAATGAAAATGTAAATTATTGTGCTGTGTTAACAAGTAAATTGATAAAACTAGCATTAATCAATAAGGAGGAAGACTTTGGCTTTTTTTTTTTTTTGGCAAAATAATTTCAGTTTGCATCCTTCAGAGCAAAAATTACTCAGCTCAGCTTTACAGGAAGTTTTCCAGGCACAGAATATATTAGGCAGAAGTACCTGGTTTATCTTGTGTAGTGAAGGTAATAAAGCTGTGTTCTACCTGTACTATTTTTTCCTAATTTAGATCTAGCTTGGCTATTTCAGTGAAGTACAATGTGTACCTATCTTTAGCAGAAGAAACTCTAAGAGGCAAGTCTTTAATTATTCTCAATTCAAATTTTTTATGAATGATGAAGAGTAACCACTTGTGTCCTTTGTCTACCACCAAAACAAGTAGCTGTAAAATCACAAGATAATATCATTAGGCAGTTGGTTGTGACAAAAGAGGGTTAACTGGAGAAGAGAAGGAATGTCACTGGGGTTGATATATTTCACCTTTATTTACATTGATAGAAAAAGTATCCATGTGTTTTAATTTTTCCCTGAATGTGCCTTTACATACAGTGTCTGACTCTTACTGGGGCTGTTGGGCAGCCCTTTTAAACAGTTGCAGTTTCTAGCTGCAATTAAAATGTCGTTAAACACGAGATTTATATATATATATATATATATATAAAATACCTGATCACACAGCATTTATATGAACTGTTTGGTGAAGTTCTGCATTCATTCCTTAAATAGAGAA
The DNA here is from genome assembly GCF_009819885.2 of Catharus ustulatus. Classification (NCBI taxonomy): domain Eukaryota; kingdom Metazoa; phylum Chordata; class Aves; order Passeriformes; family Turdidae; genus Catharus; species Catharus ustulatus. The sequence goes on along the minus strand of NC_046231.1, from coordinate 6,942,185 downwards.
CATCATGTTTTATTGTTGTAAAACTCTCTTTTGGATTACAACCTCCACTTTTCCCTTAAGTGTATGTGGTTGCTGCAGGATTCATCCACTGTGCCTTCTGCATTTCCTTCAGCTTTTCCATTCCTTGCAAGTGGTTTTCCTATTGACTTGTGCTTGGCATCAGGGTGATGCCATTAGCAAAAATACCAGTCTTAAAATGTTTATTATGAATCTGGATTGGTGAGGGAATAGCAGGTGCTTGGGAAGTACAATTTGGGAGTAGAAGTTCTTGTTGATCAAGGCAACGTGTCATCGTGCCTGACGTACTTGTGAATTGTTATCAGTCCTGTTACCAATTTATGTCTAATCCCTTCTTGTCCATCTGTGATGCTTATGGTTCATCTCTTCTGGGCATTAATATCCATGTTTCAGAATGATACATCTAATGACGGACCTCACTTTGAGGGAACAGTGCCATGTCGTGATGGAATAAAGTGCCATGATGTCTTAGGTAAATAAGACAATTGGTCTGGGAAGAGGAAAAAAGAACTTCATCTGGCAGAAAAAAAATAAGAGGAGAACCTGTTGGTGTATGACTGCTATTGAAATGAGGGTACTACCCAACAGAATATAAATGAAGAAATGTGCCATCAGACGTGTAATTAAAGTAAGGGTGGTTGTACGGAGGTTGGGATCATGGGAAGTGCCTTTCAGGTAACATTTTTGCATTTTGCAGCCATGGCTCCTATAAACTTCTGTACTGTACTCCAGCCCAGTGCAAATTGCAGTGTTTTGTTCTGAGATTTGGGAAGAATTGCGTCAGAGATGTTACTCATACGGATCTTAACTGCAGTCTTAGATCACCAGGGTCAGGATTTCAATGCCAGCACTGTTCCCATTTGTGCATCTCTTTGTCTCCTGTAATGTAAATCCTATTCTCAAATGCTAGTGTAGGCTTGGCACTGATATTCAATGGGAGCAAAGGCATCAGAGATCAGATGGAAAATATGTATATACTGCATCTGTGTATTGTATGTGGCAGTCAGGCAAAGTGATGGAGCAACACTTTAAAACAAACAGGATCTTTATTATACAGTCAAGTGGGGGAAAAGAGGATGTTTCTATTTATCTGTTGGATTGTTGTTTTTTTTTTTTTTTCCTTGGGTGTTTCTATCTTTGACTGATACAAATATTTTGGAATCTAAACATATCTCTGCAATACTGTTGTGTCTTTGTTCTGGATTTCTTTCATCTTAACTTATCAACACAGTATATGAGCCATTTTATCCTACAGTGTGATCATCATCCTAGTGTGTGTTTGCTCATTAATGTCAGGTTAAGATCTAAAGAAATACGAAAGTAGGAGTGAAATTTCTTTCTTTCCTTTTTCTTTTTTTTTGTTTTGTTTGTACTAATCTTTTTATACTAATAATGATGGAAAAGAGGAAACCTGTGCTGTGGCTTTAGGTAAATAAAAGGTATATACATTTTCCACAAGTGCTCTATTGCTTCCAGACTTGAGTTGGCTTAAATATTAGAACTCAAATATGATCTTAAAACAAAAACTGTGATCAAGTCTCTCTTTGGAGTAGGGACTAATTGGTTTGATATTTAGAAATAATAGAAATACCCTAATAAAATGTGCCTTAGAAACAAACGTATATGAATTTCATATTCTAATATTTGTATTTTTTCACTGAATAGTTTTTTTTCCACCCCTATCCTTTGCATAAGTTCATGAACATTTGGCAAGGATATACCTGATGTACATAGTGAAGAAATTTTGAAAGAGAAAGTACCAAGGGAAAAATGTAAGAGCTAATAATTTTTTTAAATGCTGTTGTTTGCTAATGGGACACACATTTGTTACACAAGCCATCTTCTCTCTTTTCCTTCCCCCCCACCCTAAAGTTACCCAAATAATATTTTTAGACAGCTTTTGCATTTATAGAAAATACTGAAACAAAACTAAAACAGATTTCTGATTTTCAACTAAACCTGAAATTTTTCTTGACGGGTACAGCCAGAAGAAGGGGAGAGGGATGCAGGAGTGGGCCAGGCAGACCACAATTTGCACATCAGGCTGTACAATATAAGGTGTTTGGAATGGTCACAGTTGGAGCCTGCTCCTCTCCACTAGCTAAGCAGGATAATTGTTCTAATCCTGGTTGTATGTGGCAAAAAATGTCCCAGGAGCAGCACTGGGCAAGTGGTTTGCAGAGCACGAGGCTGGAGGTGAGGGGAGCCCACAGCAGGGGAGTGATGGACACTGACCCTCGAGCTGACTGCAAGGGTCAGAGGAGATTTCCAGCTGAGCAAAACCCTGAGGCACAAGAGCTAGAAGTGAATGAGTCCCTTTGGGGAGCTCAGCTGCAGGCTGAGGGCATTAGATGGACCAGGCTCCTGCAGAGCTACTGCCCATGCCCCACCTTCACCTGAACCATCCAGCCCTCAGCACTGCTTGTTGGCATTCCTCAAAACCCTTCTTTCCTTTTGTGGGCACACATCACTGCCCACAGTCACATAAAAGTGAGCACGTAAGAATATGTTTTGTCTTGAAAACTTTTTAATTTGATTGACATGATTTCCAACATAAAATGCATCTTCTGAAGTTTGCACGGGGAGGTATGCAAATGTTTGGATGGAGCTGAAATGCCTGGTTTACATCTGGTCATTTCAGATTAGGCTATATTGTAATAGAGCATATGAAAACACAAATGACAGAATTTAAGGACAGCGTTTTGACTTTCCTAAGGTAAACGTTTTCACATGGCAATGTCAGTTTTGGCCTGTTTTGAGTTGAAATTGTCTGCTGAAAGTTTCATTTTTAACAGATTTACCTATGCTAATGAGTTTAGCAACTCTGGCCCTTTCATATCAGTCCTTCCTGAGAATCACCATGTCTGCCTCTACTTGTTGCTTTATTATTTTTCAGAGCTGTCAGTTTTCAGTCCTCTTCAGACTCCCTCCCCTGTAGCAGGAGGCACAGAGGTCTTTTTACTGCATTCAGAGTAGGAGACACAAAGAAGCCCACAGTCTAGTTACTGAGCTAGGTTTATTGCAGTAAGTTGGCATTGTAGGGCACATTCTTCCCAACATCTTGAAGCTTTTAGCAAGTCTTTTCTCTTATTTGAAAACTGACACAGTTTGGCTTCTGTTTATGAAGGAGTCACAGCCCTGCAACACTGATTTGTGCTTTCCTAACTCTGTTCTAGTGTGCTTTCAATAACGTGGCAATCCCGTGTGAAACCTTGCAGCTTTATTTACTACATCAAGTTCAGCAGTAGGCAGTGCTTGAATT
>NC_046231.1:6911405-6933905 GCF_009819885.2 Catharus ustulatus | reverse complement strand
GATATATAACAATGTGGGATAATTTCTTAAGGAACACTGAATATGCTTAATATATTTTGATTTTATCAGATAGGATGGCTTTGTTTTTTTGTTTTTGGGGTTTTTTTTGTTGTTGTTTTTTTTTTTTTTTTTTGGGAAGTCCCCATTTGCAGAGCAATGGAGGAGTCTAGTGTAAGAATGTAAGAATAGACTTATTTAAAATAAATAAAGTGTTCTAGGGAATCTGTTGGTAGCCCAGCTGTTGGTTCTAGCTATTGATTGAACACCATTCTGCAGTTGCATGGTCATATGGATGGCTTCCTGTGATAATCAGGCTAATGTGAATCACATTTTAATATAAAATGGAAAAAAAGGAGTGCATTTTCTCCTTTTCTTCATGAATTAACTCTAACTTGGTAGTTGTATTTTTTTTTAAAAAAAAGAGGTCTACAAGTCAAACACTTAGCTCTGAACTTTGAAAGAACATTACCTTATTTCTTAAAGAAGTTCTGTTCCCATGAAGTTGCATGTGCTAAAGGTGTTTGAACACAAGCATAGAGCAAGACAAAAATGTAAAACATCTGCTTCAAAAGAGGATTTACACACTCTAAGGCGACTCAATTGAACTTGGATTTCTAAATCTTTGGCTTAGTGGTATGAAATTCTCCAAGCACCCAGGTACCTTAGGCAGATGGCTGTCCTTGTAAGTCCAGGTAGTTCCATATGTACCCAGGACTAACACCTCCTTCTGCTCATGTCCAGAGCTTCCAGGTTTTGACTAATGGACCTCAGGGCTGAATGCAGGATTTGGGAGCTCAGCCAGATGCATAATAGATATTGCAAGACTGATCTTAGATGAGTGCTGTATTGGATGTAGGTAGAAGTGCTTTGTTTAATCAGGACTGTGGCACTCTAGGAAATTCTAGAGTGATCATATACGTAATTCATTTTGCTGCTGTTCAGCATTTGTGAGTCCTGTATATTAGCCAATTGTGAAATATTTGGAAAACACATCACTGAAAGTAAGATTTCACATTTGTATTTTCCCCTAAGTGTATTTAACTGTTAATGAAAGCCGTGGGACTGAAAGCTGTTGAGACAGAAATCTTATTCAGGAGACTGGAGCTGTAGTGCTCTCTGACTCATTTGATCCTCCCATGTCTCCTTTGGGATTCAACCATTTTTAAAAGGAATTACAGATAGCAGTAGAAGAATAGCTTTGTCACTGACTATTCATTCCATGGTGTTTCAACATAGGGCACAGATTAATGTAATTTATTGTGTTGAATTTTGTTTTCTGGACATCTGTTCAATATACCCAAACTCCTCCTCTATAAGACTCTGAGGAGCCATCATTTGGTAGCAGCTAGAAAACATTGGGCTAGATATTCACTGGTGACTTGGAGGTATAACTCTTTATACATTGCATCTCCAGTGCCCTGAGCTATCCAATTGTCTGTGTCAAATAACCCCAATGTGCCTTGTGTCAGATATTACTGATGTCACTATTGACATTGTGTCAAAAAATGTCATACCTAATGTCTGTCACTGAAGAATGGTGGCAGAGTCAAAATTTGACAAAAAACACTTAAGGACAGATAATGGAAGTAATGTGCATCTTTCTCGTTCCCCTAAGAGGGAACCAAGTAAATCGTGAGTGTCTGTTCAAATTTTCTTATGCTGGCCACATTTCGGGTTGTATGTTTCTAGATGAAGAGATTTTAGATTTGAACTTCTTAAAAATATTGTTAAGCAGGGGAGGTTATTCAAAACAAACTTAAAAATGACCCCACCTAGCAGGCACAGCTGCAGCTGGTGTAGACCAGCTCCAGGTTGGTCCAAGGCAGGAGACGGCTCCAAATGCACAAGTGTAGGAGGCCAGAGACACTGGACCTTGAGAATCACAGAGGAGAAAACAGATTTGGTGACTCTCATTGTCTATATTTTATATATAATTTATATTATTTTTAAGTGATAAAGCTTTTTGAAATTTGAAAATTATGATCACATTTTATGTGATATTCATTGGTTTGAGAGAAGGTTATTCCTATGGTTACTTTCCTTAAACTTTTCTAAATTGCTTTATGAGGTTACAGTAATTTCACGAATACAAGCCGCACCAATTTGACCAAAATTTTGGTGGAAACCCGGAAGTGCGGCTAATATTCCGGGGCGGCTAATCTATTAACAAAATTCTAAAAGCTGCCAACACGGAAGTGAGAGCCCGCGGCAGCCCCAAGCCAAGCTGGAGCCCGGCCGGCCCCGGCAGAGGTGGGAAAGCCTGGCAGAGGCGGGGCCAGCAGTGTGGGGGCGGGCGGCAGAGCCTGAGCCAGCAGGGCGGGGCAGGGAGGGCGGCAGAGCCTGAGCCAGCAGGGCGGGGGAGCCCGGGAGAACTGGGGCTAGCAGTGCAGGGGAGCATGGCAGAAGCAGGAAGGCCGGCGGGTGGGGCTGCCTGGCAGCGGGGGAAGCCCAGCAGAATCGGGGCCAGCAGCGTGGGGGAGCCCGGCGGTGCGGGGGCCTGCAGTGCCGGCCAGGGCGAGGAAACGCGGCGGCGGTGCAGACGGGAGGGGGCGGCCGGCAAGCCTGGTGGCGGCGGCGGCAGCCCTGCCAGCCGGGCGAGCGAACGCGGCGCTCGCGAAAGCGCCGCCGCTCGCCGCCGCTCGCGAAAGCGCCGCCGCGAGCCGCCGCCGCGAGCCGCCGCCGCGAGCCGCCGCCGCGAGCCGCCGCCGCTCGCGAAAGCGCCGCCGCTCGCGAAAGCGGCAGCGGGGCGAGCGAAAGCGGCAGCGGGGCGGGCGGCGAGCCCGGCGGCGGCAGCCCTGCCAGCCGGGCGAGCGAACGCGGCAGCGGGGCGGTGCTGACGGGAGAGGGGGGCCAGCGAGCCCGGCGGCGGCGGCGGCAGCACCACCCGGCCAGCCCCGCCGAGCCGTGGCGCTGAGCTGGGCCACCCGGCCCCGTCGGCAACCATGAGCGGGCCGAGCCTGCCTGGCCCCGCCCCGAGCCAGTAAAGCCCGCTATGCCGCGATCCTGTTACTAATTGGCCAATTTGTGAAAGCTGCGCACGGATTCTCGCGACGAACGAAAGTGCGGCTAATATTCGGGGTGCGGCTTATCTATTGACAAAGACAGCAACATTGTCGAGGCACCGGGGGTGCGGCTTATAATCCGTGCGGCTTGTATTCGTGAAACTACTGTAATTCCTCTGGATCTTCTTACAGTGTTCAAAAACTTTAAGGGCAGGATCTCTTGCCTGTGTGGATGTAGCAAAAAAAATTACTTAAAACTGTCTCCAAAGAGAGACATTTTCAAGCTCTTTTGCCTATGTGAGTTATAATTTCAAATACACTGATGTGGATTTGTGGATTTTTCTTTTTAAGAAGTTGAGCATTTTGTTTTTAATGAGTAGTATCTCTCGAGTCTCTCTGGCTGATGGAATCGAGGTCTGTATCTCTTCAGAGGCAGCATCAGGAAGTTCTACTGTTCTCGGATTGGACTGTGAGCAGCAGCATCTGGCAAGAGTTTGGCTTTGAGCAGACAACTTTAGTCATTCCAAAGTACTCCTGTTAAGTAGTAGTAGTAATAAAAATAAAATTACAGTGGACTGTAAAGCAACATTCTACTCTGCTCCTAATCAACTGCCTACAGTTTTCTCAAGCAGATGCCTCATGTTGCCCTGAAAACCTCTGGACTTGTGTGAAGGAATGTCTCTTGTGCTGTCCTGGCAGTTGGTGTGATTTGTTAGAGCCACGAGGTCAAACCTTCCCAAGCAGCAGAGAAATGCTGAGAGCCAGAGCTTGATGTATCGGTCAGAAGGCTGACATGTCGTGAGCTGGTTTGGTTTTGCAGAGCTTTTCAGGAAGGGAAGGAGTTGGATGCAGACAGTAAACATCCTAATGTCTGGGTCAACACACAGAATCAAACACTGCTGGGCTGCTGTGTCTGTGAGTACCTGCCCTGTGCCCTACCTGCACTGGCTGCTGCTCAAAACCCCAGTGCACTGGGACTGTGGATCACCTGTGTGGGTTCTTACACACATAATTATTTTTTTAAAGTGCTCTGTATTTTGAATCCATACTAAAATTATGTTCTGAAACATCTTTGCCTTAAACAAAATAAAAAAATAGAAAACACAATGCTCTCAGATAATGAATAAAAGCTGGGCTGCAGGAAGAATAAAATCCTTCAGTAGAAATACTCAGGAAGGTACACAAAAACATAGAGGCAAATCATTTGCCTAATTATCAGCTAACTGGATGTAACAAACAAGGAATAAATCACTTTTTTGGCTTCATTATGTTAAATTTAAAAATCTGGTCTTGGGCATTTTACCTCTGAAATACACAGTATTTTCAACTTCAGAGCTGTCTACATTTCTCAAATAAGTGAAATGGCTCAGGTGATATTTAAGATGATTTTGTGTGATGATGAATAGCTCATTTACCATCTTATATTTAAACTCAGATTACATTGAAATGCGTGTTTGAAAGTCTGGATGAGTACATCTGGACTCACAGGCAGGTTGTCTTCAAAATAGCAAAACAAGAATCTTCCAAAGTTTTTATGGCAGCTTTCATTATCTAGATCCTGTGCCTGAAAGATTCCTTCCCACTTACAGCCCTTCATTGCTTTGAGTGTCCCATGTTCCCTTATCAAAAGACATCATCTTATAGGGCCTTAAAAACAGGCTTATTTTGAATTAATGAGTAACATAGGAGCTTTTCCTGGTGTAGTCTTGGCCTCTAAAGTGACTATCAGAGGAAGCAAAGGAAGGTGCTCAGCTCTACCTCTGTAGATCTTGGTTCCAATCTGAGTAGTGGGATGGAGTTAAAAGGACAGAGTTTTCTTTTCATCCTTTAAAAATTCCACATATTAAAAAGTTTTGTTTTGTTTTGTTTAACAAAATTGCTAAAGCTGTTCTGTTTGAATAAATAATATATACTTTGAGATTCCTGGATTATTTTCCTTTTGACACTCAGACATAATGATGAAGTTGTAGCTAAAAGCTTTCTTCAGTTAAAAAAGGGAAAAGGACAACAAAAGAGGTGACTCCAGCAGGAGTGGGGGAGTAAATGTGCCCTACCAGAATAACTGAGCCTGATGCTCAGGATATTCACTTATCATGTGTGAAGCTAAATCCCTGCACTACCTTTTCAGAGCCAGGTATGAATGTAAGCCTCTCCCATTCAGGAGGAATTTCCTTATTTCATCCCCCTATAAAGTTCCTATGGATCCTTTGTTTTCCTTTTTTTCATGACCACTGCTTTTATGAAATCCTGGTAATGCCCATTTGTTCTGTTCTTTGTAGGGCCTTCTGCATCTGCCTGCTCTCTACAGCAAAGGCATGAATTCTGAATTTGTAGTAATTCCAAAAACATTAATTCTCATAAAAGTAGTTAGTGGCCAGACTTCATGTCTGACAAAACACTTAGCATGGTCAAGTAAGATGGTTAAGTTTGTTTAATACACAAATATAGTATGTTTTTATCCATTTGGTTAAAATTTCTCTTCCTCCTATTTAGGAGTTTGCTAATGAGAATACCTGTATAAGAGTAATACGTTAATGGTATTTACTAACGTAAATATTTGCTTTCTAGAAGCAATGTTACACAAAATTCCTGAACAGCAGTCTAAGCAACTGCTGGAATGTTTGAGGTAAGAAACCTGACCTTTGGGGAGGATCAACATCAGGAAAACAGAGTTTCCACTGTTTGTGACTTGTGTCCATAGTGAAGGGGCTTGGAATGGCAGGAAGGTGACTGACACACACTGTCACTGCTGAATCCCAATGGAAAGTTCTTGTCTTTATAACAGTATTGGTAACCGAAAATATTTTGCATGAATTAAAGCATATCCTTGTACAGTCAAAACAGTCAGTTTGTCAAGGACCTTCTGTAACAGATAAGGGAAAATAAATAGAAAGAGACCTTCATTTATACTAAATGTTAGGAATTGCAAAACCTATGTGGAAAAGAAGAATTTTGAATCAGCTGCTGGTGATATTATGTTAGCTTGCAGCTTAAAGCAGAACAAAAAGTCTTTTTTGAGGCATCATCTTTTCCACATAAAGTCTGCTCCTTTTCCCTCAAACTACTTAGTTGCCAACCATTATTGTCAAGTGCTTGCATTCAACATGCATCACAGTGTGCTCCTGTGGCTGCAGTTTGGTGCTCAGGGCACAGTCCTGGTGTACAGGCAGCAGCTCTGCTGGGGACACAGCCATGGACACGAGGAAGGGTGAAGTTTCTCCAGCCCTTCCTCCACTGCAGGCTTGTCCAGGTGGTAGGTGAATACACAGGAGCCTTCTAAAATACTAAACACACACAGGTTTATTCTTGGAAGTGCAGGAGTTTTCTGGTGCATTCAGGTGAGTGTTGACATGAGACTGGGGCAGGAGCAATCAGCTGGTAAAATTTTTCCAGGGTGGGCTTACAGTTGAGATCTGGAACGGAATACACTTTATTTATGATGGCACTTCTCTTACTCTATTATTTTTTTAAGGATTTCTTTGCAAAGGGTCTCCTACTCTTTTTTTCTTCCTTAGCAAAATACTCCTATTTAGCTTATTTATTTTTCAGCTTTAAAACATCAGCATTTTATAGATCTGAATTTCACAATGTGAGGATGATTGCTACGTACAATTTGCAAAATTGTGATTAACCAGCCCCTGTTTCGAGTCAGTTCTCCCTAATTCACAAAAGCTTCCAAGAATAGTCTGCACAAAATTCAGTGTGCAAATTGTAGGGCAGATTTTTAGAGGGCAGTTTAAAGAATGAAGTCCTAAGGGTTTTATCTATATTTATATCTCTTGTTAAACCAAACTCTTATGTAAATGTTACAATCTGTAAATAACAAGCTGAGCCGCTTTCTTAAAGGAAAGATTGCATCCACATTTTTTGAGATTTGGCAAAATTATTAACTTCCACAATAGACTAATATACAAGTATATTTGGAAGCAACTAACGCTAGCCTGTGTCTTCATCTGTATTTTATGGATATTTAAAGGCTTAAGAACAGATAGACCTTTCATTTTCCTGTAAAAATTGTCTCAAATTGAAAAACACTGCCCTTAGTGATGACTTGAAAAAAATGGAGATAGCTTTTGTATACTTTTACTTTTTATAGCCATTAATGTTGTAGTAAATCTTGTATTATTGTATACAGTCTAGATTATTCTTCATTCTTTTGCCTTTGGACAGGAAAGAAATTACTGGCTTCCATCAGTGTTATTGGCAATCCCCATATTCTGACATCTGTTCCTTTCTAAACATTTTACCAACCTTGATGAAATGTAGTTTAGTGTTAGAAGCTGACTTGAAGAAAAAATTGGATGATAAAAAAATAACATTGATTAAACACCAGAAGTAATTTACCAATGACTATCAATATTTTGATGGCCATTGCAGTTTATTGCAGAAAAGCTAGACATCTTATAGTAATTTTAATCATATATAAATCTTTGAATTAAACTGAATAAATGAATTCTCATTTTTTAAACAGAAGGATGAGAGACTGATTTTACTCAATTTTAATCAAACTCTTTGAGCCATAGTGCTGAGAATGTTTGGGGCATATTTTACAGATGCCGTGCAATGCACAACTCCCCAAATTAAAGATTTCAATTGATATTTTCTAATACACAATGGAGATGCCATTCCTGATGCTGTTCTTTTCATGGAGCAACACTGGGATTTGCCCACTCTAGACTAGATGCTGGAGTGGGGGGCACTCCAAGGGTGTGTGCTGGGTCTCTGGTAAACCACCAGCCTTGTTCACACCCCTTCTTTACTAACTGCGCTTCATTAAAGTAAAGCAAAGCAAAAAAAGACAAGTGATTATTCCCTCTCAGGTGCCAAGCACACAGCAATTATGGTGTGTCTTCCCCCACTCCATGGGGTGGCAAGCTACAAGAGGAGCCTTGCAAGAGGCTGTTGAGGGCTGGGGCAAAAGCAGGGGTGAGTGTTTCATTTCCAAAGATTGGAGCAAGTTAATTACTCAGTGAAGGAGGAGGTATGAACAATATCTTCTTGGCAAGGGAAGTATGTGGGAAATAAATTGAAAAGGGCTGCTACAGTGTCTGTTCTGATATTGTGAGAGGTGGATATACAAGAGGATGAGAAGGTGTGATTAGATATTTTCAGAAGCACTTGGCAACAGTGTCAGTGGAGCAGTTGAAATTCGTGGGATTAACTGTGGACTAGGAATGTTTGGAAACAGAGTTTGGGCAATGCTAAACTACAAGCCCCGTGCCCTGTGCATGGATTCTCCCTGCAAGGTTTTCAGTGAAGCTGTAATACTTCAGAAAGGTGAGGAAGACACATTTCTCCATCACTGTGTGTGTTATGGACCATTGAGGACAAAATGAAATTGCAATTCTTGATGAATTCACTTAATAACACCAACATTTTCAAAGGTGGAATTACTCCTCTAGCAATAGGGTCTTAGAGGACTCCCAAGCTAGTTTTTGATTCCCTTACCTTGAGAGAAACTTGAACCATGGAGAGTTCAAGGTACTTTCTAAGCTGTTTGAAGTGGAGGGGATTGAAGAGATTCGTTTTCTCCATCTTACAGAAAATTTTAATTCGAAGGAAAATTTTTATAACATACCTCCTTTAGAAGCTTTACATTGATTACCAAAACAGTTTTCCTTTAATTTCGCAAGAGTCATGTATGGTTTGGAGTAACTGAGTGGTCTAGGTCAAAGAGGGGTATAAACTGACAAGTTTTGGTTCTAATACTTTGTGCTAATCATAAAAAATTTCATACGTTTCAGCCAGAGACCTCTCAGCAGGTTTTATAAATTCATTCAAAGATGAATGAATTCTCACAGTTCCTTGCTGAGGATATTTAGTAGAGAAACTAAACATTATAGACAAAATGTCACTTTTTGAAAGTGCATTGTTTTTCTTAAAACTGATTTTTTTTCCTTTTGAGAACAGGCTGGATTCAGCTGTACTTATGCATGTGCCTACCAGGAGTGCAGTCTGGTGGTCAGTGGGAAATGGGATGACTCAGGTTCTGATGCATGTCATTCCAAACCAGGGCGTGTCAGAGTTAATATATAAAAACAAGAATAAACCAATTTCTGAACCAGACAAAATAACAGGACTTGGTTCTTCCCTGCTGTAGAGTGTTCCTGTAACCACCAGGAGACAGAGATCTTCACTGGGTCTTCTTCCAACAAACTAAAGTCAACATCTAAAAACTATTTAAATAAAACTCTTTAAAACAAACCTTTTAACTCCATTAAAAAATTATACTTACTTCCCACAAAAAAAAACCCAAACCAACAAAAACCAAAAAACAACAAAAGCAAACAAAAAACCCCAACAAACAAACAAAACCAACCAACCAACCAAAAAAAAAAAAAAAAAAAAAGACAGGAATTAGAGACACATGAAAGGAAATTATCATTGTGTGGTCACATTTAGTATCTCTTGTTCAAGGAGGGGCAGATGAGAGGAAGACTCAGTTGTTTGCCCCAGTGCCCCACAGCTCAGGCAGCAGGAGTCTGAGGCTGGCCCTGGAGCGCCGACTACCCTGGGCCATGTTCAGGCTGGGGGTGCCTGCCCTCCTGTCAGACACAGAATGCCTGGTGGCCTTCCCCTGGTGGCCTTCCCCTGGTGGCCTTCCCCTAGCCTCTCCCAGCCTCCCTTTAACATATGGTTTCAAAGCTGTTGGCGTTCACCTGCTCAGATATCTGTACAAACTACTAGTAGGAACTACATAAATATCTAACAGATGCACGCCTTCACCCTGGGATTAATGCATTCTGCACTCGGACCCGTCAGCATCACACCCCTTCACAAAGGCATTTTATTTTTTCACTTGCTCATGTGGTGTACACCTGTGACATGCTGGCAATGCACTTGCTTGCAGTGAGAGAGCCCCTCAGGTTCAAAGCTATCCTTATATCTTTGTTCCTTTATGCGTGAACCTTTTGAGGTTTTCTCTTAGTGTTCAAAAGGCTTGAGCGTGGCATTACATCTTTAAAACCTCTTCTGACCCTTTTTTGAATATGCTGAATATAAAAGCAGAAACAAAGCAAGAAGAACTAGATAAATAGATGCAGGGAGACATCATAAGGAAAAAAAAAAGAAAGCTCATGAGCTTGCCAATATTACTTCATGCTTTTTATTGCAAACCTGTAAACTAACAATAGCCCACCACCTCACACAGCTGGGTGTGTGAATTGAAGGTGTGCTGAATGTGGGCTTTCCAAATGTAGCACAATAACAGCAACACCTGTGCTAAACCACTTTGCATTGATTTTATTTTATTTTTTTTTACAATATTTGCAGTCCTTCTCTTCTTAGAAGTCTGTATAGTGGGGAAAAAAGAGACTTGTCAGGTTTAGTTTCAGTTTTAAGGTTTCTCTCTCAAGGTTCGATGGACCTGTTAGAAAATCCTGTGGATTTACATGTACTAGACCAAGTGTAGGACTGATTCTTAAAAAAGAGGTGAGATTGTTTGTCTTGTGGACCCAGCTTTGCTAATGTACATTGGCTTTGGCTAACAGGCTCCCTGCAGCCTAGTCCTGGTTTGCTTGGTTGGTTGATTTTTAATTTTTTTTTTAACTAAGCAGCCAGTGTTTCAGTAGCCAGTTTCAGCAACAAAATGGTTAAGAAAAATACTAATAGTCTGTAAGTGTGTATCTTAAGGCAGATCACTGATTCAAAATTATTAATATTCAATAATTCATGGTTGTTTAATGAAATGACATATCAAATCAGAAAAAGTAGAAGTGAGAAATTTCTGTAACTTAATTCTTATCACTGCAGAACCACATAGTTACTATTGCTGCTATCATTATCTGGTACCATAGATTAGGTTTAGTGTTATATTTAATGTTAAATTTCAGACATAAAAACAAGATGCTTTTCACTGCCAAAAACTCACTGTAACATTCTGGGTTATGAATCTGAGAATTATAAAGATGGGCATCATTGGTAAAATCGAAGCATACCTTCTTGGTCACTTTGTCAGCAGTATAAATGGGTCCAAGGGTTGCCCACAGGGCTAGTTAACCTTTTCTCCTTTAACAGCAGCTGAATTTGAGGTTCTTTTTCACCTAAGTACCTACCAATTTATGTCCGTAATTCCTATTAATTCTGAGTCGCTCTTTCTTACACTGTTGTTACTTGAAATGGAAAATATTGGTTACAGTCCAAGAGAAAAATTTATAGCCTGTCATTGCAGCCTTGTGCTATTTCAATATAATAATACAAATGCATTCCCTCTTTGTGATAAGTGTATTTTTCCTTTTACTTTCTCATGTGATGTTCAGACCCTTTCCAGACTTACTTTGTCTCTGTGATCCCGGAGATTATAAATGCTCAAGGAGCCTTTAAAGATATTTGTTACCCTTTAAAGCAAGGGAAGCAGACTCTCTTGTTCTCTGTCACACTCAGGCTGGGGCTGCAGAAAGCAATTTTCCTCTTGTGTAGCTAAAAGCTGGGACTTGTGGTACTTCCCTATGAGGTCACCTTACAAGCTTGTGATTATTTTCCTACATTTTCTATGGGAAACAGAGCATCCTCCAATGTTAAGGAAGGTAGGGAAAGTTTTCTGGGCCCAATCAAATTCCTGTTGTTGTGTTTAGTTACACAGAGATGGGGTTTAGGAAAACAGAAGTGCTGCTTGTTTTAGAAGTGAGAAGGAGACCCACTGGAAAAAAATTTCTTTCCAGTAATCAAGGGAAGATGGGAGTCTCACAGCAGTAATGCGGACTCCTCTAATTACCACTTCCAAGTTATTAGCATCTGGAGCCCTTTTTCCCTTTCCTATCTAGCAATTAGAGAATTGGATAGATTAGTGTGTTGCAGAAGCTGTAGAGTGGACTAAGTTTCTCTCTGTTGGCACTTGGTTGTTTGCTGAAATTGATACTTTTAGCCATAGTCCAGAGTTTTTACCTGCCCTTGAATCCTAGGCTGTTCTCTTCATAGATAATGTATATTCAAGGATCACATAAATTGTTTATTTATTTCCCTGCTCCCTGCCCCCACCAGAGAAAAAGAAACACATCTTAAAAAGCCAAAGCAAACCAGTCAGACACATGTTTTGCACATGAAGAATCACGTCTATAGTAAAATAGGATCCATATGTGTGTTTTGGATGTGAGCATCAATGCTCAGTTTAGCTTTGCCCACATGCCAGGGCGTATGTGCTGCTGTTGAAAGCTCAGAATTTTCTTGCTAAATCACACACAAAATTTGAACTTGAGGTTGCATTAATGTCATAAGTTCATAGTTTTCTGTTGTTTCTTTCCCCATGTATAGTGTCCTTTGTTTATAACTCAAATCCTCTCAAGATTAAACTTTAAAAAGACTCAGTGATTTAATGGACTTAGGATCAGATTCTAACCTCCAGCATGAAACAAGCCTGACTGTAGCACTCAATAGCAATAAGGGATTGTTTGCAGTTGTGAAGCAATGACCGCCAAACATTATTCAGAAAAAAAGATGCCGGGACTAATTTTTGCATGGATGAAATATTCAGATGAATGTCAAAAAACTGCATAACAATAGACAGTGACATATACAAAGAGTAAAAGAGAAATCACTATCATTCCAACATAAAACTGCACTAACTTTTTTCCTTTCCCCACAACCATAAATATCTTCTAGTTAGCATATTTCTTTATGTAAAGTCTTTTTCTATCTTGTACATATGTCCTGCAGAAGGATCTGGACAGATCGAAAACTGCCCTGCTTGAATCTGTTTGTAGTTTTAAAATTTATACAGATAATTGACTTTTCAGTTCATCTTCCAAGTTTTGGACTTGTTTATGCATATACATTAATTTTATTCCTTCCTTGCACTTTCCTCCAAATAAGAACTATCTTGTAAGTTTAAGATCAGATCTTTGCTGTTGCTCAGGTACTTGGTACTCTGGTAGTGGAAAACATCTGTGACTTCCCTGGCCTCCAGAGGATTTGAAATACCTTCTTTAGACAATCTTCAGCAAGTGGCAGCAGTAGCAACAGTGTCCCAGTCCATTTTTCTACACTCTGAGGATATGCTTGGAGCAGGGGGAACAACCTGTGACTCTGTGATTAGTTCCTGGCCTGGTGAAACAAGATGAACTGACCAGGGAGCAGTTCTGAAGCTTGTTCTACTGCATGCCAAGTTGTTAGTGGGGAATCTGAAAATTATTTTGGAGACCAGTGTTATCACATCTCAGTTATTTTCAGGGAATAGGAAATGAGGTTCAGATTTTAAATATGGAAATATCCTTCCTGTTTCTGCACAGAATTTAGATGTTTTGTGGCAGTAAAGCTGTATAATATAAACAAACCAAATTTGAAAGTAAGTAATGCTCCAAGCAAAAGGGGGTTGATGAGCGGAGAGATGTCTTTGTGGCATTTATTTCCTCGATTCTCTATCCTTGTCATCATGGTCTTGATCCTGAAAAATATAGCAAGCTGCTTGCTACTAGCACTTTGTTATATAGTAACTTTTGAACCTTCCTTCTGGGGTTAGGTGATCAATTACTTTGTAAAGAAAACAGGGTGTTATTTCAAAAAGCTGTGTTTCATTTTCATTTATAATTATCTCCACATCAGTCTTCAATCTGGAATCTTGAATTGGCCACATATGCACACTGACTTGCATGTAAAAGATCTGTGACAGCAGTCACATGATGCTCCCATACCATAATTATTCCTCGTATCAGGCTCCCAGTCCTTCAGGGATCTGAAAAATCTACAAGAAAGCCAGTTTGAGTGTACCTATGGGACTCAGAACTCAGCTCAGATTTTTATGTCATCGATAAATAGATTTTTTTAAAAAAGGAAAGGAAGTGCCTTTAACTTCTTACTGTCTCACCTTTGTATTAGAGAGCATTTTTCTTAAAACAGCAGAGCCACAGAAGCAATGCCATCAGCTGGAAAGCTGGTCCATGTGAGTGTTTTCGTGAGTTGCTCTTGCATCTTCCCCTAAATGTTCTTGTTAAATTTTATTGTTTAACAATCATCTCTCAAATTCATCTATGGAACGTATATTCCCCCTCATCTGTTGCATAAAAAATTCATATGAATATAAGAGACCTTTGATTTTTCAGAGGCGAAATGGTTAAACTGATTTTACTGAAGTGGTATTGCTTGCACAAAAAGTACATGTATTTTATACATAGAAATAGCTTCATTTCCTATCAGGTGACCTGAATATCTTACTATAAATATGTTATTTAAGAAACATATACATATTTTCATATCTAAGTTGATTTTTAAAAAACTTGTCTTGATTCCATAAGAAATCCATATGCCTTAGGTAATAATCTTTTTCTAGGGAGTAGATCCTAGGGAGTTTCATGGGATGAGCAGTATGTCAGGACTATAACTGTAAAATGCACATGAAAATAAGGTTAAAGGAGATCAATCCAAGTTAAAAAAAAAAAAAAAAAAAGAAAATATTATGGCTGCTCAACAGCCAGATCTCATGTGAGCATCAGGTGGGAGTTCCTTTCATTCTGATGAGGATGTGCTTCCTTCCAATGGCGTTGCAGATAAATTCACAGAGACTTCTTCAGAAACACAAACACCAGTGCTTGCACTAACTCCCACATGAAACCCTGGTTCCATACCCTCCTACAGAGGGTAAGTGCCATATTGTGACCCTGCAGGACCCCTTGGCAGGGCACAGAACCCCACATTGTGCCGTGCAGCCCCGGCACTGCGGAGGCCAACTGGAGCCGTCGGAGGACGACATCAGCAAATCAGTGGCTAATAAAGACAGGCAGCAACAGCAGCAGCAGTGTTGGCCTTCTCCACAGCAGGGTACCACAGATGTTTCAGATAACAAAGTGAGCTTCGCTGACAGAACATGTGTGTAATATATAAAATAATGGGAACCGAAAGAGGGGGGAAAAAAGAGGCCACTCCAATCCACCAATGTAAAAATGTTTTTTATTTATAAGTGAGCAGCTGAATACGAATGTTGTCTGCTCCCATAGAAGTAAAAAAATAGCAGGCTGATGTGGATGAGAGACTTCACATGGTTTCTAGCAAAATAGATTGGACATTGAAATCTCTTTCTTGTCCCTAGGGTGGGTCCAGACCTCCAGCTGGGGCAAATCCATGCAGTTTTATTTTCTAGCAATTATACTTTTTTCCCTCCTCTGATGATATGTCTGTGCTGTGGTTGGGGGGGATTATGGCCAAAGTTTCCTGTGTAACACTGGAACTGTAACTGGAATGCTGGACAGTTTTTGGACAGGACCAACTTTACCAAATAGTTGCTGCACTGAGGATTTTTGCAGGTTGGACCTGGAATATGCAGTGATGTTCCACACCTACCTGAAAAAAATCCCATGAGCAGCTCTCGAGTAAGATAATTAGCTGTGAACTGGAAGAATTACAGCAGAAATCCCTGCTTTTATGATATATAATAGGCTTACCCTCTACTGTTCAAGTGTCCCAAAGTAATAAAATCAACCTCATAGTTGAGGAATCCTTGGGTGAAGGAGACTTTCACAGGTCTTTTCTGCACTGCTCCCAAGGGCATGAACAAGGAGCAGGAATGGGGCACCCCAGAAATGGCAGGGTCACCCAGTGCTGGTAGCTGGTGAGAGGTACCACTGTGTAAGGGCCCCTGTTGACTGTGTGTGTGGCTTGCTGAGTAAAGGTTTGCAAACAGGCCAGGCAGAGAACCTGGAATGCCTGGTGATGCCCCTGCCATGCCCTCTCCATGTCTTTGGTGCACAGCCAGCACTGACACGGCCACAGAGCCCCCAGGGGTGCAGCTTGTTAGCCTGCTTTTGAGGAGTGACAGACAATGGGATTCTGCAGGGTGCAACAGGAAGCTCCTATCAGAGGCTAATAAATGTTTCCTTGTAAAATGAGGAGATGCTTATGTGAGTCCAGATATAAAGTGAAAGTAAGACAGCCCTCAGAGGAATTACTGAGGCAATAAATGTACTTACTAGGGCAGTGTGTGCCAGAGCAAGGCAGAAATGGGCTAAGACCAGAAGAAAATTAGAACCTCAAGTGCAAGCTGAAGTTCGGTGGTCAGATGAAATTCAACCCTTTCCTCTGAGAAAAGAGTGTCTGCCCTGACTTGATTATCTGGGATTGGCGTGGCCAATGAGAAGAACAACAGCGTAGGATTTCTGCCATGTGTCCTGCTTTAAGCAGTAAGACATGAACACAGAATATGGTAACCAGCTGAAAGAGGATTTGGCTCTCAGCATATGCATATTTTATGTACAGATTGTGCTGCTGCAGCTCCAGCACCTCAACGGTCAGAGTCTGTTGGTGTGTCAGATTATTGTGGCATGTGGCTCGGCATCGCAGGGTGGCCAAAATCCTTTGGGACCTCCTGTGGGATCTGTGGTTTGGCCCAGCACAGTGCCCTTCTGCATGTGCAGAGTGGAGGCATCTAAGCTGTGAGAGGTGAGAGCATGCAACCACTCACAGTAAAATCAGCATGAAATCAGAGGTGTATGATCTACAGTAGATGTTTCTGTGGCTGAAATGTAACTACACGTTAGGCAAATTGCTCCAAAGATCTTGTGGCTATATTTGTGTTGTGGTCACTTTATCAAGATTTATAATTTTAGTGTTTCTCTAATGCCAGGTATGTAAAACCCGGACTTCTATAATGTATTCCTTTACTGAAAAAAGTAAAGAAAAATCCTGATTTTTACTTTTTTTTTTTTAATTGAAGTATTTTTTCCTTCTCTGAGCAGCATCTTATAATTGAGATCCACCTTGAACATACCAAGGTCAGAATTCAAGACACAATATGCCCAGGAAGCTGCCCAACAAGATACCTTTATTCAGCCAAATTGGAAAACTTGTGTGTAACCCAAAAGATCAGAATAGAGTCCTTATTGAGCAAGGTTAGGAGGGATAGAAACAATCGGCTTATATAGAGTATTTTTACTTCATAGGAATGTGGTTCTGATTGCTGAAAATGTATCCTTTGCATGAAGTACAAGCATAATCCTATGCCTACTTTTCCCTTTGAGTAAAACTATGCTTAATAGCAATTTCAGGGGGAAAAAATCTATTTAAAGCCTGTTGAGCAGAATATCCACTTATAGAGGGAAGCTATAAGTGAATAATGTTAATGGAGTTCTGTTTTGTAAAATGCATAGGACAACTAATAGAATCAAACTCCTATAACAGTGAATGATTGAATTACATTTAAGAGAGTACCTAATTTATGACCTTTAAAGATAGTTTTATAGTTGTCTGCTCTGGTCAATCCTAGACCACCTTCATAGAAAAGTTTTTAGAAATCTCATCTCTCACTTTGTATTATGGACACAGTACCCTTTGTGCTATTGTATGCCAGTAGTTCCATTAAAACATTTAAATAGGCTAATTACTGAAAGAAAAAAAAACTTTCTGGCGAAAATTATTATACCTGTTTATTAGTGTAGGAGACATTCTTAATCTGGGAATAAATTTTGAACAATAGTGATGAAGAATGACCCGACCCAGGACCTCCTCAGAAAAAGAAATTAAGCCCTATAAACACCAATTATTGAGTCTTTTTTCCTCCAAAGAGTGGATTTTTAAAAAGTAGAAGTTTATGCATAACTTTTACCAATCACTGAGATATTATGTACAGGAAAATGAAGTTTTATACTCCATAGTTTTTGTTCATCCCATTTATTTTTACAGTATGTGTTTGTTTTATTGCTGTGAAACTCTGATTCAGTGTTATTTTGCGCAAAGGAAACCCTCAAATTTATTGCACACTTCATTAAAACTGTTTGTACTTTTATCAGTTTTAAAGAGGCTGCTCTTGCAGTCATTTGATGCTGATTTTGCCTTGCACTATTCAGGAAAGTCAAGTGAATTTGAGAGCCCTTCCATGTAGCATTGGAATTTATACAGAGATTCTTTGTGGGAATACCCTTCCATAACTCTCTGTTAAGTTTTGCATCATTCCTTAAAGCATTCTACAGTTTTGTTAGCTTTTGTGCCGGAGGGTTCTGCCTGCTGTGGTGTCACTGATTGCTCATCCTAAAAGAAGGCAGAGAACAAAGGTGGAATAAGCTGCTAATCTTCTGGATCGGCCAGATGTTATTCAGAGGTATAGGGGAATTTCAGGCACTGATCCTTAAGGAAAAGGGGTGCACAGAGGGGCTGTGAGGCTGCCAGGAGCAGTCACTTCCTTGTGGCACCCTGCTTGCCAGAGCACTGCTGCATCATGCTGCCTTAGGTGTGGCTTTTGCCTGCTGGGTGCAATGGAGCTCTCTGTGGAGCATCACATTTCCAAAGAGCTACAAATGGAATTGGCTACTTTAAGAATGCGATCATTTGATTATTTTTTTTTTCAAGATCAGTTTAGCAAGGAGGACCCTAGCACTTTCTAGGTCTTGCTTGTTTGCTGTGAAAGCTCTGTGCTGTAGCTCTGTCTGAGTTCCTGTTGAGGTAATCTCAAAATTCTTACTGCTGCAGAATCAGGGCCAAAAGGGCTGGACTGCACATGTGCAGCTAAGGAACAGACTAGAAAAAGGCTGTGAAATTTCTGTGGCTGATAATACTTATGGTTCTGTCCTTTACAACATAAAGTAAAAAATGTATTGTTTTACACAGAAGCTCCATTATAGGTCAGGTCTTTTCTTAACCAGCCACTTGAGAGTGGCCCCACTTGACTCCAAACACAATTTACTCTGACCATTAGTTAAGGACTGTTCCTGCTCTGTCTGTGGTGTTCCCAGCTCCATATGGTGGTAGCTTAAGGCTGATCTAAGAGTAAACAATAAGTGCAGGGTTTTGGTCGCACAAAGGTGTGGGACTCAGTTTATAAAATTAAAGAAGAGATTAAATGCAGGGGAAATACTCTGTCTTTATTTCACATTGAATATGCCAGGAATTGGAGGTTAGGTCTCACCTCTTTTTGTCATGCTTGTTGGTTCATTATTTCAAAGTAAAACTCTTTTTTTATTGCTGCTTTTCTGAAAATGAAGTTCCTGCACTGTACTGTATGTTCAGTATTCACAACTAGGAGAGATTCTGGCTTTGCCCCAAACTGCTGACAGTCTTGATACTTTTACAGTGAACATCTCTGGAGCACTGAGGAAGATTTTTGGAGGATGAGAGGGAATGTCAGGCTAAAGTACCGTTAATAATTTATAGACCTCAGATAATTGTCCTGCGACAGCTCCCAGTGCTTCCAGTTTCTTCCTACCTCCCTTATTTTCAGCTATCAGTTATAGAATCTTGACTTAATATTGCTAATTGCATAGTAAACAGAACAATATTGTTTGCCCCAAGACAGATTACCATTTCTCATTACAGAATTCACATAGACCACAAATCATTGATACCATCTCCACCAGTTATAATAAAGTTTATCTTCAATCTGATAAAAAGCATGTACTGAATAATAACTGTTGCTCTTATTGTAAGTGGTTTAAAAACATGCTTTTTTAAAAGCTGGGTAGTTCACTGAAGTTGCAATTCTGCATTTGCCCTAGCCAAAAGAGGTGAGAGTTGAGGACAAAAATGGTCAGATTTTCAGGCATGACTCTCTGGGTGCAGTGTGTGCGGTGGCACTTGACAGCAGATGAACCTCTTACAGTTATCACAGTCAGCTAAACACAGTCAGTCCCACTTTCCCTGCATTTATCTGTATTTGTGCTTGAACCCATTGTTCAGTGCGTTATGGATTTGCATCTTTAGCTTATTTGTAGAGAATTAAAGTGTGCTGGCTGTTGTAAGAAGGTTTATCTCTTCAGTTCAAATTCTAGAGATCCTCGATGGTCTGCAGGTTTCTGCCTTGATGTCTTGAGATGAGCACTTGTACCTGCAGCAGTACAAGGACAGGCACTAAATTCTTATGGATAACTGCCTGAAAAAGCAGCTTCATTTGACTTATGTCCCACCACTCCTTATGCACATTTACAGATGAAGAAGAAAGCATTTAGTATGACACAAACCACCAAAATCCATAAAGGGGATACCATGGTGAGAATATGGATACTGCAGCACTTTTCAGTTTGTTTTTTTTTTTTTCACAAAGATGGAAATCTTCCAGTAGTGCATTTCAATCTGCCCTGGCAAATTTAGATACTCCTTAGGGAGGTTAATCTTTTAGCCCTGTATGTTTTTATGTCATATATGCTGAGATGGAAGCAATTGCATCACTGTATGTCATTCTGAACAAGACTAGCCCAAATGTTAACTGTCAGAGCTGAAGTTTGCGTTTTGCTACCTCCTTTCATTGAGATGAGGCTCAGTCAGCAAGTTCAGCTCTAAATCCAAACTTCCTCACAGCCCAGCTCTGCTCCTGAATCAGGGAAATGCTAGTTTGGTGAGAAGTCCTAAAATCTGGAGCCAGATTTAAAGTTCAGTGATTTCATAAGAAAACTGAAAATATTGTGCAAGTCCATCAGGGTTTGGCCTGGGTGTGTGAAGTTGTGATTGAATCAGGTTCTAGTGTAATTCTGTGGGGAAGCAGGGATTCAGAAGGATTCTTTCAGAGCTGAACCCCAAACTCATTAAAATATTACAATAAAGTAATTAATGCACATGGCCACTAGACACTCTTAAAATGTAAATTTCACAGCTGTAAGAAATTAGATTTGTTTAAAAATAACAGAAGGCTCAAGTACAAATTATGGAGTAAAAGCCTATAAAATTTCAAACTTGGTTTTAAGGCACAGGCTTTTTTTTACTAGCTCATTTACTTCAGCACTAGCATTCAGAAACTGAATTCCTTGTCTGCCTTTTGCTTCTGAAGCTGTAGTTAGGTACCAGTGCAGACCCAATTAGTTGGAAAGTTTTCTTATCAGAAGGTTGGACTTGGAGAACAAGGCAAAATTTGTAAGGAGCCTGTGCCCCATCTGAAGCCCATCTTGTGTTCAGGAGGTGCAGGCACAGGTTCTCTGAATGCCTGTGTGAGTTTGCACAGCTGGGAGGACAGGTAGGACCTGCTGGGAATGCTGCATTTTCACTGCACATGAGCATTGTCTGGCATGAACAGAACTTGACCTCTAGACACTACTCCAAGTGGTCAATGCCCTCAAATCATTCTGTGCCACACAGGCCAAGAAAATGTAAGTGGCTTCAAGGTTCAGAAGCAATGGAGCCAGCTGGATTTTTCAAGGGATATTAACATGTGTCTTTTCAGCACAGAGGCCTAATTCCAGATTCTCCAGCACTTTCTCATCCATTGGTGGTTACAAACATGGGCCGGACTATAATGCAGGAAAAGACTTTGACTAGCAAATGTTCAGCAGCCTATTTCAGTCCCTTTCCAGTTGAAGCAACGCTGAAATACAGGGCTGACCATGGCCTCTTGGCACACCAGCTTCAGCAGAGTACTAAAATGGTTGAAGGAAGGAAATCCAGTCAGAATGTGTTCCAGATGAATCCTGTTGGAGATCCATTTCTAAATATATGCTACGTGCCTAACTTAAAAAGTTCAGATTATGACCCCTCTAATGTTATTTTAATGTTAGTTTTTAAAATGTAATTATAAATCAAATTGCATTTGAGATCTTAAGCTGACAGTAGTGAGCTGGAACACTCTAAGAGCTGCTTTAAAAATAACCCCTCTCAAACTTTATTACTAGTTTCAGAAAGGGAAGTGCAAGTGGACTGGCCAGATTCATCCATGCTGTTCCCATCAGCAAACAGGACAACTTGCTAAGTGCCAGTTGTGCTCTGGTTTACAGAGACATAACACGGAGCTTTTATCTTTATCTGGAGATTGCATTTCCAAAGTTTGAATATCTCTCTTGGAGCTTAAGTAGAAGACACAAGCTGATTTAAATTGTGTTTCCTCCTTCCTTTTCTTGTTCTTTACCATAGAAAATTAAGACTTCTAAAACCTGCATAGTAACCTAAAAGATGAGAAAAGCAGGACATTATTTGGCAAGTGCAAAATTTTGGGGCAATGCAAAGCAATTACAGGGAAGAAGTGCACTTAGTGACTGTTGTGTTGGTCAATGGTATCTGTATGAATGTAGTTAAAAATAAGGTCTGGAAAAGATACCAGAAGGACAGAGCTGAAAGAATGCAAGCATTCAGCAGGGTTGAAATGTTCTGTTCAAATAATGGCTATAATGATTTTGGTAACTTCATATTTCTTTTTCCCCCCTTTTAGTAAATGTAAATGTTTGCATTAGATACTCCTGTAACTTCCCTAAAAATTAACTAATCCACAAAGACGGTGCATTAGAAACTATAAGCTTTGAATTTCCATTTATATAAGTGTAGTTTAAAGGGGAGGAAGGGAGGGAAGAATAACTGGGTAGGTAGATCTGAACAAAAAAGTCACAGTGACTCCTTAGGTACATTTTTGAATTTTTTATTTTCTTGTGAATGGGGAAAGTATTTATTCGGTAGTTACTTACAGAACTCTACAGTGAATAATGCATTTTAAAAATCTTTATTCGTAGAGTTTTTGTTTAGATTATTTATAAATTTGTAGTCATAGCTGGTTACCTAAATCATGTTATTTCTTCTGTTCTCTGATTGCATGAGTTACGTATTTACTTGATTCAATACACAATGTAAATTGTGAACGTTACAGCTGAACATACATCTCAGAATTTTTGTTTGG
>NC_046231.1:6898905-6901405 GCF_009819885.2 Catharus ustulatus | reverse complement strand
AGTGAAGATTTGAAATAGCTTTTCTGAAAGCCCAAGCCTAAGTCATAAATTATTCTACACCATGATTCGTTCAGATAGTAAAACCATACCTCTTTGCCTGACATTACTAAAATGTGGAAGAGGGAAAGTTAAAAATAAAATGAAACATTTAAATCTTTGCTGTGGAGAACTTCAGATAGATGGCAATATAGCAAAGTTGATAAAAGCACTTCTCAATTAGACTTTATTATTATTTTATTGAGGTATTATTAATAAACATCAGGGTGCAGCTGGTGATAACACTCTCCTAGAACTAGACAAGTGGACACAGAAGAAAAATAAAGGCAAGTTGTCTCTAATGAGAAAAAGTAGAAGGGTATGGATAAACTGCAAATGAAATGAAAAGCAGAAATATATGATATTTGTCCTTCAAGCCTTATCCAACAGCCTGTAGCTGTACACTTAGACCTATCAACTTCTGCATAACCAATTGGAAATAAGCTGTATTTATATGTGTGTAGGCTATGTGTCTAGTTCTGAAAAGAATATTTTTTAATGTTTTGAGGATTTTTTAAAGGATGGGGTTTGCTTTTTCCCTTTGGGTTTGTGGTTTTTTTCCTCCCCTTTAGCTCAGTAAATCCACAGTGTTCTGTGTGTCTTCAGTTACTCTTTACAGACCTTGCTCCTAAAAAAATAAAAAATCCTAATTCCAATAAATTTCCTGAAGTTAACTATAAAAGGTAGTCACACTAATTCAGTAGCCTGATATTAGCTGTAATCCATAATATTATCAGCACTACACTGGTAACAATTACAATGGCAATACATAACTGCAGTGTGTTTTGAGGGCAGTATTTTAATAAGGTAGGTGTTTAGTTCCCTGCAGCATATAAAACTGGTGATTTTGACTGCAAAGCTGCTTGGACTGGAAATCACAACCATTGCCAGTAAGGTTTAGAAAGTGTGTGCCAGGCAAGGGAATCACTGTTCAATGTATTTACCCTCTGGGGAGGTAAAACACAGATGGGGGAGTTAGGAGTCTTCTAACATTTAGCTGATACATTAGTGGGTAGCAATTCTGCTTCAGGGATGTTCAAAGTAGTTCATCTACCAGTTGGGAATCATTATGGGCACTAGTACTGAGGATTAGATATGATAGAACAATAAGGGATTGTGGAAGTACTGCTATCCTCCCCCCTCCCACAGACAAATGTTTCATAATCCTGGATACCCTTTTGCAGCTATGGCTGTCTTTAAAAACAGTAGTTCTGGTTTAATGGGTTGTTTTCAGTACACATACTAAGCACCTGTCTTGAAGAAGAATTCAGTGGTTGTAGACAAATATGATATGGTAATGTGTATTTTGACCAAAAGTATGTAAAATAACTTCTCTCCATGAAAGTGGTACTGTTACTATGTGTATTCTTATCAGTTGGTTGGTGTGAGAAAAGCTTGATAAAGCATTTTTTATTTCAGTACTGGGTAGCCAAATGCAGCCGTGGCTCTCTGGGATTGTTTTTATGCCATGATACACTAAGCTTAAAAACTGTAAATTCATGATGGAGGAAGGGTGAGCACATTTTGAGGAAAGGAAAAACATGGTCAAAAACCAGGATAAATCGACTCGGTGTCTGTTGAGCTGTGCTCAGTTATCACCTGCTTACTTTTACCCTTGCAGTCTCACCTGAACATATAATAATTTTTCCTGTCTTTTTTCTATAGTCTTGAAGTTAAAACATTTTCCAGAATGTACAAACAAACAGCTAATTTCATTGCACTTCTGTCTGTATGCAGTGAAATAAAATATGATTAGCTAGCTGAAAATGTATAACTTTTCAATCAGTAGTTAATTCAGTCCCAGAACCATATTCATATAGATTTGAAACAAAATTGACCTTCTTGTTTATGTAATCTGTACATACAATAAGTGCCTGATTCAGTAACAAGTTACTCAACAATGTAGATTTTCTGAGACCCAGGAAAAGGAGCAAAATCTACCATTTTTCTGAATAAAGCTATCACCTGTACACTGCTAAGGTTCTGAAGTTTTTGCATTGGAAAGGGGCAAAATTAGTATAGGAGACAAATTCCTCGTGTTATACAAAAGACAAAATTCTCATGGTCCATTGTGGAACAGGTGAATGGAGCTGCAGGAGCAGGGAGGGGTAGCCCCTTCTCCTGGATCTCTGGCACCATTCCACATGGCTGTGGTTCTGTTTTGAGGATAGGAAATTTTGGGGCTTTGACCCAGAACTGGAAAATGCAAGTGAGAGTGAAGCTGCTGGGCTCTGCACCCACTGATGCCCCAGAAGCCTGTGCTGGACACAATTTCACTTTGCTGTGTAGTGGACGTGCAACTTTTTATTCTCCTTTCCAGACCTTTGGCTGAAGGCAACTAATTATGGCTATTTCTGTCCCTGCCAGTGTCAGAAATGGAGTAGGGTTTTGTCTTCAGTGTGGAAGAGTCCTGCCTGGAGGCCCAGTTGAGATAGGTGCTGGGTATCCACAGCTCTTGTGGCCT
>NC_046231.1:6851405-6893905 GCF_009819885.2 Catharus ustulatus | reverse complement strand
CCCTCACTGGCTGGGAGCTGGAACTGGGAGCAGATGCCTGTCTTAATAGTCTCTGAAAGGAAACTACACTAAACAGACTAAAAACTCAGCACCTCCTTGGGGCTTTGCTTTATTTGCAGCAAACCCACTAAAATAACAGTCAGTTCATGCCTTCTTCCCAGCTTTGGGTGCCTCTGGGTTTGCTGCCCCAGGCTGCATGGTGCACTCTCTGCATGAGGTCCTGGCCCTGTGGAGTTCAGCGTCAGTGCTCCTGGTGACTCCAGGAGGGGGAGAATTGTGCCAGAGAGCTGCAGTGTCCTGACCCTACTGGGGTAATGCACCACCTGCTCTGGGCCCACACAGGAGCCCACTTAACCATTTCCAGCAAGTGCTGTGCCTGCTGCTGGGTGGGTTTTAGCAGGAGCCCCAGCCAGCCCATTAGCAATTACCATGTTACAGTCTTACAGACAGCTCAGGGGGACTTTCACAAGTCATTGAAACTCCTTTATTTTTCTTAGATGTTCCTGCTAGTGGAACTGGTTTGCTGGAGTAGTCAGAGGTCAAATGCAAAAGGGCAGAAGACATGTATCAAAAAAAATTTGCGTCAATGAATGTATGTGAGAAATGGTTTTGAATATATCTTCATTTCTGATTTGAAATAAAACTTTTGTTTAGGTTTCTCTCAATGCACTTTCTTTCCTAGAATTGATAGCTTCACTGTTATTTTTCCTAGGCTATTTATGTGGATGGAGAACTAGATGGAATAGAGCTTAGATTATTGTTGCTCCATTTCACTCTGGTAAAAGTGCTACTGGGGAGAACACAGGATCCTGGCTGTCCGTGTTCCATTAGGTTTGTATTTAATTATGGTTCTTCCTTTTTCTCCAGGCACTCTCCAGCTTCCTGGACCACACAGTACAATGTTTATCTGGTCACTGTTTTTTTCAGTCCTGCTGAGCACCCTCAATTCCACCTAAAGTGAATGGGAATTGCTGAAGCTCAGCACTATCTAAATAAAGGCCCCTATTATTGATGTCACTGTTTGAGATAATAACTTGTGCCATGCATAAAGAGTGAAATCACTGTGCTTTTTTAATTCCTTCATATGAGATTTTGCTACTCTTTACTTTTCTCTACTGCTCAATGGTCCAGCTAGATAGCATGGCTTTTGAAACAGGCGATGCCTTCTCTAATTAGGCACCATTGCAGTTACTGATGGATTCAGACAATTTTGTGTTCAGAGTTAATGAATGTTGGCTTTGATCAGCCTCTGACTGTGATTGGTAGCAGTAGTTTTATCCGTGCTTTATGCAAGTCACCCAAACCTCTTGGTTATACAGAACTGAGCTAACAGCCTTGCAGAAAAAAGAAAACAAACCACTAAGTGGGCTATTGTCAGAATGTACCATGTGCAAGAAACCCAGCCTACCTGGCTCCTAAAAGAGATGCATGGCAAGGATAGCAAACCCCAGGTGTTTAATTTGAATCTTAACTATGTGGTCAAAGGTGGTGCTGCAAAAGCTGTATATTCAGTGGGGTTCAGTCCAGGGGATCTTCCTCCTGCAAAACCCACTTGGCTTTCCAGCCTGACTCCACTACCCCCTCACCGTGAGTGACGTTCTAGGGAAAAAAAGAGGTGTCAAGCTCAAGTAATCAGGCTGCCTTTAATGATCTGTGCAGCTGTCTCTGTCTCCTCTCTGCACAGCTTCTAGATTAGATGCAGGATACATGTGTCTGTCCCACACCTCTCTGTGCTGCCCTCTCTCACTGCATCACAGCTCTCATGGAGGGAACTGAACCTGTGACCATTGTACTGGTGCTTTCCCCACAGGGTTTTTGATGAATTTGCATTAGGTGATTATCCCCTCATGCATGTCTTGGAAAGGCAGGTAACTCCACATTGTCAGTTTTCCATCTGTAGCATGTGGATAATGATACTCTTCTGCCTCACATGGGTGTTGTGAGCACTAATTAGTTAATGTCTTTTCAGCACTTTTATCATACAAATACTAAGCAGTTATTGCTATAATTATTATTTCTTATTATTTTGTTGTTCTTCAAACAAGGGATTTTGAGCACTCATCTATGTCTGAGTGTTTGAAAGTATAACTTCATATACATTAAGTGACAGTGGTATGGTAATGCCATAACACTGACAGTTCACAAATCTACCCCAGCTGAAGCAGCATTTTCTTCAAAAATATTCCTCTGAAGCAACAAGGTCATGCCACGAAATACAGTGTCTGTAATATAATAAAGCATAACACAGTCTACGTTAGTTGAATAATAGTGCATGCTTTGGGTGTGCTGTGAGCACTGGAAGGAGCTCAGTTGGCTACAAGGAACGTGGCTTTGGACATCAGTGGCTGAAACACAGCCGTGTCAGTTCAGCAATGCAATATTTCCTGAGCTTGTGCCAAAATCACTGGACTTCTGTAGAATTTCAGGTTCTTTCAACCCCCTTATATAAGTAAAGCTCTAAAAGAAAAAAAGAAACAAACAACCAAACCTCAAACAACTTAAGCAAAACTTATCAAAAAACCCATGATACCATCACATTCCCCGTGCTTCAGTAAGGAGAGCATGTGTTTACCAAGACTTACGCAGGAGGTGGTGAGCTCTGTCAGAATAATGCTTCCTCAGCTACAGAATCCAGCCCCAAGATTCCCTGAGCCCTGAGATTTTCTAAGACCAAAAGATTGCCTTATTCTCTGTCTGACATAATTTTTAAGCCTGGAAATCCTGCTTTTTGCATAAATAACTCAAACACAATTTCTTTTTTTTTTCTCAGAGAAGGGTAATTCTGATGTATGAAAGCTTCTTCTTGCAGATCAAGGGCCCAATTTCTGTAGCAGGTTTCCTTTTTCTGGACTACTGTGGAACCTTTTCCATACGGTCGGAGGACAATATAGAAGGCTAATGGCATGAAGGATTCAATTTCCCAGGTGGAAAGCACAGGCATAGGAATGAAATTCTTATTATGTACAGCCAGTTGAAATTGGATGCAGAACAAAGCAGATCCCTGGCAAGCATCTGAAGAACTGATTGATGATGGAGTACTGTGAGGGGAAGGAGTAAAGGCTGGCAGGTAGGGATGGGATGTTTGGGAGCTACGGGAAGCTGCAAATCATCACCTCTGGTCCACAAAGACCTGGAAAAAGGAATGCAGCTCAAGTCTTTAGCCATCATTTTCTTGGAGCCTCTTAAGGACCCATGAAGGCATGGCTGTAA
Source organism: Catharus ustulatus (assembly GCF_009819885.2). NCBI lineage: Eukaryota > Metazoa > Chordata > Aves > Passeriformes > Turdidae > Catharus > Catharus ustulatus. Next base: position 6,890,695 of record NC_046231.1, on the reverse strand, counting down.
TTGGATTAGAGTTTGTGTGGAGGCACAAAGCCCCTGTGCAGATGTCCTTGACTTGCTGTCTGCTTCCCTTGTGGAGCAGCAGGAATTGGGCTGGTGAGGAGAGGCCCTCGTGCCAGGCTGTAGCTTTACTGAGGGGCTCTCCTGTGCCACGTCACAGCAGGTTTCCTGCTCATGACCACACGTGCAGCTGAAGTCACCAGCTCAGAGCAAACTCAGCTGTGTCATGACACAGAGCAGGGGGAATGGGGAGCTTGGGCTTGAGCAAGGAGTGCAGGTCTTTGAGTGATGCTTTGGACAGAGGGCAGGGTTCAATGGGGTGGGCTGGAGGGGGCTGCCAGGTTAGTCGTCTGAGCAGAAGGCAACTGCTGCCCTGCTCAGCTGGACGGATCCCATCAGGATTTCTTTTGTTTCCAGCCTTTCCCATGGGACTTTCTGTGGGGAAGGTACAATCATGTCCATACAATGAGCTGTCAGCCTTGTGACAGCTATATAGTGGCTGGACTGGTTTGTCTGCAAGTGAGCATTTTCAAGCTAAGTCTGTTTCCAACTGAGGATGGTCTGAGAGTGACTGTGAAAACAAGAGTACCCTCTTTTGAGGGTTATTTTGAAAATGGCTGTGTTCATAGAGATAAGATGCCATACATGATGTAGATAAATAATGTAGGAGAGTCCTGCAGCTCCTATGTAATCTGGTATGGTTTTCTTATAGTGTTGGAGTTCCTGTTAAAAAATCTTAGGCTTTGGTAAATTGGGCTCTAAAAGTGATTTAAAATGTACGATTAGGATGGGAATACTTTTAAGTTAAATGTCTGATTAAATGCAGAGAGGATATGTATTTTCAAAAACTGACAAGTGAGGTTTTTTTTGTGGTTGCCTGTGCTTACATACTCACTGCTGTATTTTATGGCTTGCACCTGAAGTTACTTATGCATTATGCCCAGCAGCTATATACATATCCTTTTATGTGACCTTGTAATCAGTTTATTAGTGTTTTAGTGCCTTGTTGCTGTTATTTGTATCAGCCTTAGCCACAAGAAGTTAATTTCAGTAAAATTTCATAAACTTAGATTGCAAGAAGTAGTTCACTCAAAGCTATGAAGCAATAGGAACAGTTAAGTCATGACAGAATTTCTTCCTAACTGCAAAGAAATCACAATGTAAACTCTAGTGTTTTGTCAGTTTTGTTATTTTGTAATATTTTTTTTGTTGTTAAGTGTTAATTTTACAGTTATTTTTATAATGTGTTTTCATGAAGACAAAGTTTATAGAGATGTATCATGTTAGTAAATCAACAGATACCTCTTCAGGGAAACAAGCGCTACACTGTAGAGCAAACAATTCCTTTTTCTGGTCCCAAAATCTTGTCTGCCTTGTTTTATTTGTGTTTTTTTTTTTTTCCGTCACAACCATATTGGGGGGGGTCTGATAAAAACTATTGCATCTGTGTATAACACTTCTCATCCTTAGAACAGACCATCACCGTTTCAACAACACACCTATTATGTTCTGTAAACAATTTTGTTTAATTGATGTCAGAATTAAATGATATTTTTAAAAATAAATGCAAGAGTGAGAGAGAAGTTTACAGCATCTGGAGAGAAGTTTTCAGTACCTGTGACTGTATCACACTGAACATATCAAGAGGCCATTGTCAGTACTTCTTTTTGTGACTGTAACTAGATGTTGTGTTGTAAATAAGCTTGAATAAAAGCCAACCTTCCAATGCGTTCCTGATAGGTTTAAGATACTGTGTGTCTGTACCATAAAGTAACAGATCATCCTGTTGGAAAACAAAACTCCATTAATTGAGCATGCACTTGTATCTTTTTATAATGTTTTTACAGTTTTAGGATGGGAAAAATCCCATGGTGTCATCCCTGAACATAGCTGAAGTGGCCCACTTTTAGCTTGAGCAAGAAGCACTGTAATAGACTGGGTTGCTGTTATAGAAAGTTTATTGTTATTGGTATATAAACTAGCTGGGGGCTTAAACACAGAGCAGCTGGGTAATTTAGCTAGCTCCTGGATCCAGTTAAAAAAATCTATGTTCTGTCCACAGTAGGAGAATGGTCATAGCTGAGAAGTTGCTCTGTATTGGATTGCACCACACCTGTGGTGTGTTCACCATCACGAGCTGTGTAGGCTGGAGAAAACATTAAATCCCCTCATTACTGCCTTACATAAGACAGACACTTCAAGCAGTTGCACGTTTATCTGAGATTACCAGTTAAAGTCATTAAAAAGCTACTAGGGCTCGTTCACTCAATTGGATGTGTTCAGGATTTTGGTGTGTGTCGTGATTAACAACAGTATGTCTTTGATTAGGGAGATGACATTTTTGGGGAAGACTTACCCTTTCTGATGTTTCTGTTCACTGGGTAAATCTAAGGTGACATGTATGTTGTTAGCTCTCTCACCTTTTGTTGGGAAAGCTAAACTTGTGAAACTGGAACTAAAATCTTGGGGTTTTTTTTCCTTTTCATTTGAGAAAGAAATACACCATTAACACTTCGGGTTCTAGCCAAACTTGTGCTCTGACAGAAATTAGTCAACTGAAGGAATGAATTGTTTGGAAAGCTCTTCATCATTAATGTTTCCTATTTCTTTATACAAAGTAAATGAGGGAAGAAACTTTTGAGTTGTAACCAGGTAGCCGTACATTGAACTTTCTACCACCGATGTCCTGAGGATTTCTGGCTGTTTTTTCTTATTTTCCCCTCTTTATTTCACTTTTTCAAATTATCACACTTGTTGCTACTGACTAAATAAAACCTTAGTAGTTTCTTTAAGCCCCTAAGTAAACTCAGCCTGTTGTGTGGTTTCACAGAAGTCAAGGGAGCCAAGTTGTTTGATTTCTCTGTTGAGAAACATAAATGCTTTTGGGATCACAGAGCTTCTGTGGACAGGAACTCTTCCTTTGTACTAGAGGGTCATTGTCTTCTTAGCTATCCTGGATCTGAACCTGGCCAACATTCAGGCACTACTGTAATATAACTAAGAATATTAATGGTATTTAACATTGCTTTTTTTCATGAATCAATCAAAGTCAAAGCAGCAGACATAGCTAACATTACTTACAGTTAGATATGGCTACATCTCTCCCATAAAAAGTGGGCTTTTTCAGTATTTAACCATTGTTGGCAACAATCATCAATATTAATCCTTAACAGCAACATGATAACCAAGACAGCAGATAAAATGGCTGTTAAAAAGGTCGGGGAAAAAAGGAATAATAGGATTGTGGAATTTTAATATTCTCCAGCTATTTATTAAAAAGTGCTTATTTTGTATGTGTTTATTTCTAATAATCAGCTGTAACATTACTTTGCAAAAACCTGTAATTGCTTCTTAATTTCAAATCCCAGTTCCTTTGTGCTGTATACAAAGGTAGGATATTTCTGTACTTATTGTTCACAGCACTCTGTGTAAAAAATCACGTTCATTTCAAGAAGCTGTTATGGTATTGATTCTGGTAAAGACTTCCATTAACTGACCAATCTAAATCTCATAAGTGATGTCAGGATAGTTATGCATTTGCTTGGTTCAAGTATTCAGCCATTATGTTAGAATGCAGGCAGTGTCTGAATATGGCTGTTAAATTATTTCTAAATACCGAACCAGAACAGCTTAACAGTTCTGCAGTTTGAGACTGACACAAAAATGACAATCTGCCACCTCTTTGTTTTTTAAATATTAACGTTGTATTGGGATAGTATTTTTGGAGTAAAAACCTGTGGCACGAGAGGATAAGTGACATAAACAAAGGCAGCTGGGCTGCATGAAATAATGGAACAATAAGGCCCTTACAGCCGTTCTCATCACTCCAGTATGTTAATTAGCATTCTGTTGTGGCCGCAACACTGAAAACATGTAATCTGTATTGGTGTACTGTACAGCTGTGAACACACATTCTTTTTTGTTAGTCCCTAGAGTTAGCCTTGCCATTGGCATATGTGTGTGGGCCAAAAGTCAAACCAGCACCACTAAAATGCCACGCTATGGAAGCAAGAGAGATTTTCTTTTATTTATTTCCATCGTAACCTGTGATGTAATCTGGTTACACAGCTTCTGTCTGTCTGCTGATTCTTTTACCCTCCTGCATGGGTATATGTTGTGTGTGAATCTGTGTGTGTCTGCATGTGCAAAGACTGGGTGCATATTTGGCCAAACTAATCAGCTGAAATAAGTGATTTGGGAAGATAAAATCTGCTATAAATAAACAAAAGCTTTTTCCTCAGTAGAATAGTTTAAAAAGTCCACTATGAAGAACATTTCAGTTTTATTTTATTTTTAATGGGTAAGGCTAGTTAGATATTTTTATTTGTAATTTTATTAAAGAAAAACAGAAATCATTGATGCTTCAGTGATTTCAGCTGCACCGACAAGGAGCGCTTGCATTTCTTTTACTTTTGATACAAATAAGCAAAAAAAAACCTCCAAAAAAACAGTGAAAGCAAACCAAGAGAAAGCTGATTAGGGAAGAAAAACTTCTCCATTTATACTTCCTTTTAAAATAAATAATACTAAAGTCAAGATCTCAGCTCACCATGTCCATGTTAAACTTACTTGGCCAAGGGCTAGAGAAGACCACCTGATTTGGTGAGATGGAAATCATCCCTCAGCTGTGGGGATTGATATTTCTTTATAGTACTCCTGTAATTAAAAAAATTCTGTCCTCTTTTAACACAGAGGTATTTACCTAGCAAAGAAACCTTCCTTTTGGTACATAATTGGGATTTAAAATTAACAAATAAAATTAACAGATAGTATTTCCTTTTAGATGTATGTTTTCATAGTGAATATTCACTTGTCAAACCTGTTTGCAAGTTTCCATTTGCTACTTTGTTGTGATGATCTCTGTACGCACACACGGAAAAAAAGAGGTAGGGAAAAATTTTTCTTAGAAAATAACTTTCGGTGCTCTTGGGTGAATGCATCCTTTATCCATACTCAGATGATAAGAGTGAAGGCTTAGCTCATATTTCTGCACTAATCTACTTCAAACCTGATCTTGAAAAATTACCCTCATTGCACAGGGAAAATACAGCATTTAAGTCACCATGCTGATCAAATTTGGTTCTGCTTTTTGGATGTGGAGGGAACAAATTGTTTGGTGATTCTGTGATGTGAACCAGCATCCACTGGGGAACTGAGTAAGTTGTTTTGGGTTTTGTTTAACCACTCTCTTTCTTTCCCAAGCAGATTGTAACTCTTTTAATGAGACAGATACAGTATTAAAGTATTACACGTATGATAAGTATTGAAAGGTTTAAAAAAATTAAACTAAATACTTCATATTGCTCTGGATAGCATGATTTTAGACTAGAGATACCAAATATTTTGATTTCATGCTTGCATTACTGTTTTTATGGAAATAAAAACCAGGAATGCTGCTTTAAAAATTAAATTCTACAGAAGTAAAATACAGGCTGTCAAAAAGAGAATAAGAAGAACAACAAAAATGTTAGTAGCTGTGTCTGAATTTTTCTTTATAGTGGTAAAAGTATATAATTAATAGAAGAATTTTAGCTCCAGATGTGGCTATACTATAATAGAGCCTTATAAATGCTACAGAAAGAAAAATTGCTTGGAACGAATGAGAACCAAATCAAGAGCACACCTGGGTTTGACAAAGATTGCATTTACTGACTGCTGTGCTATCACATTACAGAGAAAGACCAAGTCTTTGGGAGCAGCTGTAGAGAAAGGCCTGGCAAATCTGCATGCAAATAGCAGCACATTGTTAACTTAATCAGATGCCGAGGAAAAGATGTGCCAGACCATGAGGATGATCTATAAACAAGTACAGAGTCCAGAGAGATTGTGAGGGCTAGGCAGATTAAAAAGGTATACCACAAGGGTTCTGTCCTTGGGTCAGATTCTTGTCTTTTATGTTGCCTCAAGGTCACTGCCACTCGGGCTAACTTATCACACTGTTTGTTACAGCCCATTGTAGTAAATTTGTCAAAGAGTACCCGGCTTGTTCTTTGCACGGATATAAATAATTGCATATTATTTTGGGAGTTTGGTAGCTCTTTGTTCCTTGGTGGTAGAGATACGGGTATTATTTTCTGAAGGAACAGTGTGTGATTTCATAACTCTCATTAAATAATATTACTGTATAAATGTCCCAGTGTAGTGAGATAAGAAGTAGCGTGATACACCATATAAAGAGACAAATCTTCCATTAAAAGAAAATCTTTCTTATAAACTGAAGTGCCCTGACAAAAATAGTCTTAAAGATACCTGCTCTTCGTATCATTTATTAATATTAACGGGAATATATGTTTAAAAATCTTCTCTTAGTCTAATATCATAAAAAATAAAGAAGTAATACTATTTAATCACCCACAGCTTAATAGTGCCTTAGTTGTTTACTGCCATTGCACTAATTGCTCTGTACTAATGTGTTTTTGTGTGATTTCCAGTAGTGCTAAAAGAACTGAGATCCATAACCAATTAAATATAGTGTTTTTATGTTAAAAATATATCTGCTGTAGACTAGCAAATGAACAGTGGTATTCTTTTAAAAACAAGAGAGAGTTGGCAGTTGCAAAGCTACAGAGCACTAGGTATTTTTCATTGCATCTTTTCCACAGTGTCAGTGGAGTAATCTTTATGAATAAGCAAACTGCAGAAAGCTGAGCATTTTATGTTATATTACGGGCCAGAATCTCCTCTCACACAGTTATAAATCAGACATAACTTTATTAAAGACAGAGGATTTACACCCACCCAAAAGAGATGGACTCAGGCCTTTTGTTTCTGCAAATGGCTTTGCTTTTATTTATTTTTTTTTTTTCAGAAATGTAACTTTTAAAATCTGAGACACAGATTCCTATTGCACCAGCTCCCCAGCAGATCCTGCCATATTTTGGCTGATCCTGCCCATATGGCAAACCCTGCACGTGGCCAGCTGTGCTGGGCAGGCAACCCAGGGCCCAGGAAGAGATTTGGGTGCCTGGCTGTATCACAGGGGGAAATGACACTCAGAGACTTGTAGCAGTGGAAGCAACACCGTTTATATAGCACAGTGTACCCTGCCAGAGGGTTAATTGGGTGACATTGTTGTTGGCTCCAGAAGGAGCTCGCTGCCTGAGACAGGGCAGCACAGCAGAGACTGCGAGGGTGAGCGAGGTGAGGGGAAATTGGACATAATAGCATTAATAATAATAATTAAAGACTAAGAGTAACAAAAGAACGCATAACTAATACACCAGTCTTGCTTTTTATTACAAAATTAATATTCATATGAATGCTATCAGAGTTATTCAGTATTAAACTGGTAAGACAAAAGCCACACTGTAATATATTATACAGTATATTACAAGATGTTTGTATCTGTGGATTTTGACCAGCTGAAAACAAACGAACAGCACTACCAAACAGTCTGTGTGCAGGCCTTCAGCACAGGTCCTCAGTCAGCCTAGGAGCCCCAAACCCAAAGAAGCAGGAATGCTCTTCACTTTATATGGGGCGAGGTAATGAGATCAATTAGATCCTCATCCATTGAACTGTAGACAGCTGTTGGTGCATAATAATCATCATTAGAGATGGGTGAATGTGGGATACTTGATTTGCCAGACTACCCGCAGGTATTCTAAAAATGCCAGACTTAGCTCTTGAGTATTTTGAGTACTTGAGGCCAATATTTTCTCTGAAGTCTCTCCTGGGACTGTTGTTCATAAAAGAAGCAAAAGGTACATCTGAGCAGGGAGAGCTAGAAGGCTGTTTCTCAGGGTCGGAGAAAGTTGAGCAGATAAAGCCTGCCAGCTGCTCTGTACACACCACCCTCTTCAGGGCCACATGGAGCCTGGGAGCAGCTCACCCCAGTGTTAGCTGCCCTCCTGGTTTCAGTCTCAGCAGCCAGCTCCTTGGTCTGTCTCTGTGAGAGTTTCAGGGTAAGAATTGCACCTTTCTAGGCTTGGCTGCATTGTCTCTCTGTCCAGCCCAGAGTTCACCATGAGTAAGGATCTCCCCATGGGATCACTGTGTATCAGTGCAGCCTGTTTGTGTGTTAATGAAGTTAGCCTGATTCTGGTGTTCCATTTTATAGGATAGGAATGCACCTTACCGGTATTGCAGTTGGAGGCTTTGAAACCCCAACAGGCTTCATAAGCACCACTGGCATGTCCAGCATATTGCCACTGTGTTGTGAACTCCGCTGGTTGTGGTTATTAATTTCAGACTTTTCTTTGAATTCTCAAACACTACGATTTTATTTATTTATTTATAATTATTTCTATTTATATGTTTATTTCTATTTATATGTTTAAAATATTATAAAATCCTCTTCGGTGTTTCTCTTCTTAATGTACATCCTTGCAGTTCCTACGTTTTGCAGTTTTTAACCTCTATAGAAATTCTTATAACTGAGTCCTTTTTTGAGGCCATTCCAGGGGATGTGATATACAGCACTACTGTTAATTTTGGTTTGGCAATGTAAAGTAAAGAGTGGACATAGACATGAGGAGAAGCTTTAGCCCTAATTTGGAAAGTAATACTTAGGTGTCCTGCAAGTTAGTATGAGATTTGATTTGCTGATGTTTGTAGAACACTCTGAATATATAAGTGCTCCAGTAATATTAAGTCCCTATGCATCACCTACTTATCCTCAATATCTGTACAGACTGTAGGTTTTGCTCTTATGGACTAGTAGAGCTTAGAAAGGAAGAAAAGGAAACCAATTTTATGGTTCTGGCAACTGGCAAAATAAAGCAACTGGCAAAATGTGCTTTATTCCTCCTGCACACAGATAATATTTGGGTAGATGGTCACACAGTACCAATGTGCAAATATTTATCTGTTTGCAAAGAGAATCTCAGCTTTTATTGCCCAGTGCAGTACACCATTATTCTTGTAAACACCATTGGATTTCTCATATGCATAAAGACTATTTTTAAGACTAAGGGTTTGTGGGAAAAGAATCTAACATATCTTTTTAAATTAAATTCACTGTACTGGTTTTATGGCCTAGCATGTTTTTGGTAGATCAACTAGTTGATTGCACTTGAAGATTCATCTGCTATAGTGGTCTAGTGTGTGCAAGAACAAATTAAGCTTCTGCACTTAGAACACACTGAACACCCGAGGCAGAGGCTGGCTGGCAGGTAATAGGCATCTCTTAGTTCTCTTTGATTGGTGCACTGTCATCATCAGTTTGGTTATAGCAGCTGCTCCTTTCTTGCCACTTGGTTTTATTTCCTGTTCTCGAATAATCTCTCCCATTCAGAGGAAGGCAAAGACAGCCACCTTCTTAAAGGCTGGCAAAATGGGATAAAGGAAAGTGATGAAGGAAGACGTCAACCCAGACATTCTCTCTGTCTGGCGTGGCTGAACTGGGGTGCAGATGCTACCAGAGAGATTTCACCATATTTTTAATTGGTGATATATCAGTAAGGAAGTATCATGAGATGGAATATCAGAATCATTGTGCCAATGTGTTTTAGGCTGTGGGATTTCAGTGCATTCACTGAATACATTGAGTCAGAGGACATTTTACCTCTGTGATTTTGGGTTATTTGGGGTGTTCTCAGCCTTGGTGGTGGAAGGCAATGTAGATGCCCCAGAGTTCCTGAGACTGCCTGAGAGAGGCTTTGCTCACAGTGTGAGCAGTATACTGCCAAACCCTGACCTCAGCTCTGGACAAGTCTGAGGCTTTCTACTTTTGGTTTTTAACTCATGCCTAGTTCTTGAAAGTAATCGTACTGTGTTTGTGGAAATAAAAATAGAAAATCTGTATGACAGAACCAGCAGGTGAATGTGAGATCCTTAAGATTTTACTTCTCTCCAGTGCTGTTGTCTTCTAAATGGGATTTACTTTCCTTCAACTTTTTTAATACCTTCTCACTGGGTACATAGCTGTAAGCCCAACTAAATGTATGTGATGGGTGGCACCAATATAATTTTGTAGTTATGCCCTGTAAGAACACTGTATAGGAAGAGCCGTGATGCACTGTCAGTTTAAACACTGCCATGTTTCTCCTTCCCTCCTATACTGAAAGTTTTAGCATTGTGTTTTGGTCACAACAGTCAGCAATTAGCATGAACCAAGCAACATGATGGTTACAGGTTACAATTACAAAGCTTACCACTGTGAGGAAAATTAATTGGCAATATTTTTAAAGGTTTTTGCCAATGACAAGAATTGAAGGAGCAAAAGTTAGTTTATGTCCTTCCCCCATCCCTCCAGCTCTTCCCAGATAATTCCAGTCATTCATCTCTCCAACTCAGAAGCATTTTAAATTAAGCAAAAGGGGGAGGTGATCATCACCAAGTAATTATAATTATAATCGGAAGCAAAACTTGAAATGCAGTCTCCCAAGGTGATGAAGTTATTCTTGGGTGTCAAAGCAAATCTCCCTCTTCTCCATGCCCACTTTGTCCACACACGGAAGGCAACTGGACTCTGACCCTAAGTACTGTGGAGTACTGTGGTAGGCTGCTGGTATCAGAAATGTAACAGGATGGAAGCAGTTGGAATCTCCCAGTGTTTAGACCAATTAACACTACATGTGTTCTGATCTTATCAGTTGTGATTGAAACTGAAATTTTTGTGGTCAATACTCTCTGTTTTTCTGGCAGAAAGGACCCACCGTGGCTGAGGGGTTTCTCTCAGGTGGTGTTCCAGTTTTTTAATATACCCTATCTTAAGGTAGAGCAGCATTTATGAAACATAAGATTGTAAATCACAGTGCCTGTTAAGTCAGAACTTCAAATAGTACTGCTGTCCCAAACAAAGCATCTAGAATTCTGTCATTAATTCATGTGCTTGTACAAAGACTGTGTGGATGTGTTCCATTGCACATACTCTCCAGCAAAAAAGGCTGACACCTTTTTTAGCACTACTGGACAAATACATACAGTGTTGAGATAGATGATGTTTATAATCTTGATGGTCTGCAGCCTTTCCTTATTTTTTTGCAAGTAGCCTCTGTCAAGCACAGCTGCCTCATACATCTGTTTTTTTTCTTTTCGTACCATGAGTAATGACTGTGGGGATGCAGCAGTAGAGAGCAGATACAGTGCATTGTGTTCCTGCTACCAAAAGTATCTTTGAACATTATCATGTTGCTTCCTTTGCTGACCTGGAGCTTGGAAGAAGCTAGATTATCATCACTCATCTCATAAATGTTTTGTTCTACGTGTGGGTACTCATTTGAGGATTTTCCCTGCCCTCAAAGTTTCACCCAGGTTGCATCAGGTAAGGTCTCTTAAAGATTCTGCTGGAACAACATTTTAATCTAAGCGTTCTTGCTACACATGAAATAGATTTATTTGCAGCTCTCTGGTCAAAAGAAAGACCCTATCTAACCCTGACCATTTCTACACCAAGCTCTCTGAGTTCAAGTTCTGTGTGCTCAGCATTCCCTGTAGTCTAAAGCAATGCACTTTTTGTTTTTTTCCATAGCAGTGACACAGACTGAATTCCCATCCATTATCTTCACAAAAAGTGATGGCTCATTTTTCAACATACTGATTGGCAAAAATTTTGTGGATGACTGTTTTTGATGATGATTATTTTCGTAGATGGGTTATTTGCCGTGCTCTTCAAGTGCTCCCCAGATTTTGACTCCTGATGTTGTCCAGGCAATTGAGCTGCTATACCATAGCCTGTTTAACTAGTCTCATGGGAGAGAATTTGCCTGCTCACTCACCTAAATTGGTTAGTGTAGTGTGTGGAGTGGAAAGATTCCCTTCAGTTATGGCAGTATGTTCCAGATCAGGGATTTTACTTTTTATTTGTTTGTTTGTTTTACATGGTTTCTTTCTTTGGAAGCTGTTGTTACTGGGTGACTGCTGGCATACTGCTGGATAATATTAGAAGGACATAGCCTGGCTGAATAGATCATGTCACAACTCTAAACGTTAGAGGTAGAATTGCAACCAGTTCCTGTTTGCTCTTTTTCTGTCAAGGCTAGAAAAGTGCTCCCTGATTTGGTAAGCAGTTAAAACATCCTCCAAAACAGGAGCATGAAATGGATGGATTTGTACTCCATGAGAGCTGTGTAATGGCAGAAGTGTGCCTGATCAGATATTCCTGACCTCTACCAATGGGCTATTGGCCCGTCTGCTGCTCCAAGTTTTCTCTGTCATCAGCTGCACTGCCAGAGCTGCCCTGGCCAACTCTTCTAAGCCATGGCCAGCTTGCTGGGAGCAGGCACTGCTGGGCTCCTCACTGCAGATTCCAAGCAGAATGGCAACTGGCTCAAAACTCTTGCTTTGGCACCCTTCAGCCATCCAGGTTCTGTTCTTTATCCCCCTTTTCCCAGTTTTTCTCTTGCCTTGCCAAACAAATGTGGCACTAGCAGAATCTTCAATTCTGGGCAATTATCTGAGGTACTCTTTGCCAGAAGACCCAGAAATAGGGTTTTTCCTCACATTAGTTCCAGAAAAGAATCAGAGGAAAGGGAGACAAGAAGATAGATTTGTCAGCTTTGGTGCTGACACTCTTAGAGCCGTGTTTGCTGGCTCATTTTGTTCACCTTGTGAAATTTCAGGGCAATCCAACAAAGAATTAGCATCTCTTGGGACTTCAGTCCCTATTGTATCAACCCAAATGACTTGCCGCTCTCTGGAGAAGCCCAAAAATGCTATCACTAGCTGCTTGCAACAGGTTTCTCCAAAAGCAAACTGGACATGAAGACAGATTTTGGCCATACCTTATTTTTTTTTCTGAAACTCGTTTCAGTGAACAAAGGAAATTGAGAGCTTTTTGCTGTTGGAATAGTTCCCTGTTTAACTGGGTAAAAAATCCAATTTGATTTGACATCTCCTCACAGACCCCTCAGCATGACCTTCCAGAAGTGAGGATTTTCTTGCCTGTAAAATTTGAAGAGCTTGAAGCAGGAGCTTTGGATTTTTGCAGAGTTTCTATGGAAGACATGAATTTCTAGTTAAGAAGTATACATTTAATTTGCTGAATGCATGGTCAACCACAAAAAGAGAAAAATGTACATCCTTAGCATCTTTGGACTGCCTTAGAGAAGGCGGTGGGTTGTCCATTTCTTTCCTTCTCAGTTTTGGTAGAAACCTCTGAGCATTTCCTGCCCCTGGCTCGAGCTGTGAGTAAGCACTGCAGGTTATCCCAGAAGGCTGTGGAGCTCTCAGCTCCCCAGTTTGACCCTGCAGGAGCTGCTTGAATTCTCCTCTGCTGAGTGAGCATGGTCCTATTAAACATTCTGTGCAAGAATGGGGGGCCAGGGCGGAGTGGGGTGTCCCTTTAAAAGCACTGGGTTAGTAGCAGCACAATTAGACTTTACTGTCTTTAGTTCCTGCTATACCTCTGAAGCACTTGTATGGAATGGATGCTTCAAATTAAGTATGACCTGGTTGTCCAATCCCAATTACCTAAAGAATCCCTCAATTTGCTTAACAATTCCCTCACAGCTATTATGGCTCTGACTGATTGTCCCCAGGACTCTCTTAGGCTTACAGCTAATGTAATTGATTCTTCAGTAGTAGCCTGAAGGGCCATTTGGCTTCAACCATGGTCGGGAGATTTTTTTTTTTTTTAACCTAAGAGAATGGTTATTTTTTTATAGTCGTTCTGGTTTTGGAGGGTGAGGGTGGAGGGAATCATCTGGTCACAGCTTGGAACAACAGTTTGTGCCAGATGGGGATGTATTTTCGTTGGGCTCTCAGTTAAATTGGCTTTGGATGGAAGGTCTATGTAGACTTCAAACCAAAATTTGGATGAGCATGTCTGAAAAAAAACCTATAGTGAATGTTTCATTCTGACATTTTTCACTCTTTCTTCCTCATTCAGAATTGTAAGAGTGTTTGGGATTTTTTCTGTAACTGAATGAATCTTAGTCATGACAGATGAATCTTTTCAGTTGTGACAAAGCTATGAATCCTCAAATGGACTCATTCCCAAGTTCTATATACAAGGGTTGGTTACAAACTTATGGAAGAGATCTTTGACACTGTAAAGGGGATTGTCCTGTCATCAAGGACTAGATCATAGAATTCTGTAGCCTGTGTGAGTAAATCTGCAATAGTGGGGGTGCTCATTGAATCTCATGCTGTTGTGTTGGGCTCTTACATTCTGAGTTGTGTTGTGGCCCTGTTTGGATACTTGTATTTTTCACTTGGAAAAACTTTATAGCTGCAAGGACAAAATTCTTTCAAAACCCTTTACAGAACCCCCACCCTCTTTTTTTCACCAAATTTCACAAACCCATAGCTAGAGCACCCAGCAGAGGTAACAGGAGATTGGTTTAAAACAGATAAAAGGAAATAATTCCTGACACAGTGAGTAGTGAACTTCTGGAACTTGCTGCCAAGGGAATTAGTGGAGGCAGACAGTATCAGCAGGCTCAGAAAGGGATTAGACAGATTCATGGAAAACAGTTCAATAAACAGATAGTAATAAACAGGTCAATAAACATCTAAAAAAATTGTCATAGCCTTGAGTCATGAAGGGCACTAATTTTCTACGTATCTAGAACCCTAGAATTAAGGTGCTTAAATTTGTTGAGGATGATTAAGTGATGCTTGGATTGCTGTTTGGTTAGGTATGGGAACGAGAGAACAAGAGAAAGGGGAGCGATGTCTGTCTGAACACAGCAGTGAGTTGTTTTTCTACCTGAAATCCATAAGGAAAGCAATGACTTTTTCAACAGGGGTCCTTAAAGGATCACTAAGAATGTTACTGAGTTTGAATCTCTACAGCTCTGGCAGTCTGTGAGAATGATAGATTATCAAAAATCTCTTAAAAGTCCAGAACTGTACCTAAAATGTACCTTTTACCAAGACAGACTAGGACTTTACTAGGCAATGGAAGGCCCGACTGCAGTATTAGTACTCATGCATGGGAGACTCTCTCTATATTCCACCTCCCTGTCCCCCAAAAAGTAAAAAACTGGGCAGAATATATGTTGTCTATATTGCTTAATGCATTTTAAAAAGATGTCAACATTAATTACTACAATGATGTACTTGCCAACAAAATAATGCACAAAATGCACAATATTTCCCAACTCGCTTCCATATGCAGTCCATTAATTAATGTCTTTACAAAATGAACCTTGTAAGTAACAATTTAGTCTTGATTCCTGTAAAATATGATTTTGAAAGCAGTGCTCATGGCAAAGCAATGGAGATGCCATAAAATACATGGTACAGTTCACATATAGAACACTATTTTTCCTCTACAAGGTAAGAGAAACGTTAGGCTATCTCTGGAGAAAGGCATGGGGATCTTGAGAGGATTTCATTCTCTTTAAAGATGGGTGTCTAATTCAGATAGATGAGATACTGAAACAGCTACAAATGGGTGAGATAGATTGTCTTTAAAAGAAAAACTATAATAAAAACAGAATCTGCAAGTTGTATCGTGTGACAGACTATGTTGTAGTTTGGCAGAGAAATGGCTCCAGCCAATACTAGCACTATTTGTTTACAAGTTACATTTTCCTCATCTGTTGTTCTCTACCTGTAGAGTGACTTTGCATTTGCTTGAGATTTCAAGGTTATTGAACAAACTTGTCTGTTTCCTGATTGAAATTTCACTTTGATTCCCTCTTCTGAAACTTGTTACAATTAATGCTTTGTAACATATCAACGACCATTGATTCTTTGCCTTATAGAAATTTGAAAGATGAGATATCACAGAAAAACAAACCCTGCAAACTTTCTGGTTAGTGACATCTCCCACAAGTAGTGCTGATGTCTGCCATTTTTAATTTAAGAAAGTATTTCAGCTTGTGCTTATATTTAGGCAAGTTCATATATTTCAAGCAAACTTTTAGAGTGGAAATCGACTATACAGTGAGGATAGAGCAGCAACATTAACATGGCTGTTGTGTGCATCCTGCTTGGTTATTCCAAAAAGTGTTCATTGCACATGTTTATTAAACTATATTCCCTCCTGTACAGGAGATCTTCCAAATGAACTGATACCTCTTGATCTATGAAAGAGCCCCTTTGGTATCCCAAAGGTATATAGCCCTCAGGAGGGAAAATATTATTCAGGATATATAGCAGCAGTCAGCTGATTCCCATGGAAGATAATTTAAGTAGAAGGCCTGATGATAATGTTGAAAGGAGAAATAGGAATTGTTATGGGAGCTGTTTGAGGAAAAGCCTGTACTTATTTTTACTTCATGAAATTAATAATTATGAAAAAGGAAAAATGCAGAAATTTTGTTTATTAATATTTTTGCCAGTTAAAATGAGAGTTTCACCTGTATGTGTAGATTCATGCTTTGCCCAGTGCACTGTCTATGCAGAGAAAAAGATTATGTGTGACCCCTCCTTTGTGCTCCCTCACCAACAACACAGACACATCAGTCTGAACCAAATATTTCCTTGCTGTACACACCAAACCAATGATAGAACAAAGACTTTTCAATACTGGTTTTAGTCTATTGAAAAAAAAAAAGATTAAAATAATTATCATTAAGAATAATTCCAGTGCATTGTTGTTTAGTTACCATCTTTTTTTCTGTATCACTGCATCCTCTCATCAACTCCATTCTATTGCTGATGTTTCCCAAAGTGCTTTGGGTTGATGGTGGCGGTGCCACTGGTAGAAGAGCATTCCACTGTCAGTGAAATAATGCATGAAGAACTGGAACCTCCTGGGAATATCTTTTCTATTTGAATTTTTATGTTTATTTCATTCATGAAACCTGATACAGCAAGTCAGTAATGTGTAAGGTAGGACTCCCCATTCCCCCTGTATTCCAGCTTCATGCTCCATTACTGCTCAGTAGTACTACAGAGATATTTCTGAGCCGGGAAAAGAAGGGTGAAACCCTCACCAGTCTGTTAGGGAAACTCTAGAACAGTGTGTTGCTGTAGCTAAATGGTGTGTGGCTTATAGTAAAATTATATGTGGGTGAATTTTTTTCTTTAAAATGTTTTGTAAGTAATATGTCACAGGCCAATGTTATTAATGCTTTTAATTCTGTGTGTTTTTATTTATTGAAAGTAGTTTTTCAGGAAAAAAAGGTTTAACTGTAGATGCCCACCTTCATTTTTGTATTCTGTGTTAACGACTGCAGGCTGTAGCTAAATTAAATATTTTCCTGTATATATGGTCATCATTTGCAACAATAAGTTTCAAATCTCTGTGGATTAAAGTTCCACCTGAGTTCCATATATGGGTATAAAACTTTGTCACTGATTCAGTGTGAGTTTAGACCAAAAATCTTGAGGTTTATTGCAAAGACTGTCACCAAGTTGGTTTTGGATTGGGTCCATCAAGTATATTTTTAAAATTTGTATCTCCCACTGTTTTATGTCTAGGTATCTCTGCATATCATGGACCTTAGATGCTTTGTGATTTTTATTATGTACTTTTGCCAGCCTGTTGCACGTATGGTGTAACTTCCAGTGCAGATAGTCCTTCCTGAAAAGTCTGGTAACTTCCCATGAAAAATTTAACACAGGTGTATTAATAAAACAAATTGCAGTTTGAAATACCTGATTTGCTTAACCCTGGCAAAAGACCCCCGGACATAGCAGTAATTACTGATCCCACAGCCAGGTTACCACTGTCAGCTGCTGTAGCTGTCTCTGTGGTGGTTTCTGCCTCCCAGCACACGAGGAGCAGTGTGTTAGTTTAACCCTAAGGAAACCAGTGAAATTTGGCTTACACTGAAAGCTGTACAAGTTTACATCACATTTGCCAAGAGCATGTACGCTAAAAACTACCGTGAAACAGTTAACTTGTGCTAACATGTTACTCTGTGATAAGTTGTGGTAAACCAATTTCTGATCTTCTGAATCTGTGAAAGCTTTGCTGAATTTAACTTGACTTTGGATGGTTGTATTTGAGCTGAGGGAGCTCAGTCTCTTGCTGTTTGTTATTAGCTATAGGAGCCAGGATGAGATCAGAGTTCCATTCTGATAGCAGAACTGCAGCCAGAGGCTTGGGGTGTTATTTCAGTAACTTTATCAGTCTGATTTAACAAATTGGTCTAAAATTAAATACAAACAAACAAACAAACAAAACCACTCCAAACTGAATTAAAAAGCCCCAAATAAATGAGTAAAAAATCACAAAAGGTTGAGGGGGACGACAGTGCTGGTAGGGAAATTATGTTGAGGTAATTTTAAAGAAGAAAAGGGGAAGTGAACACAAACAGTCTTACAGGACAAGGTGTCCAGTGGAAAAAGCTCATCCAGCTCTCTCCCTCAATGCATTTTTTTCAAGAGAAGTTGTAGCCTGTTGCAGGGGGATTTCATGATACCAACCCTTTCCCATTTCAGGTATTTGAAAACAATCACATTGAAATAGATTTTCCCCATTTCTCTCTCTCTCTGTGACTGTTTTATTTGTTGCAAATTCTGCAAGAAATCTGAAAGTGATTTGTTCTTTGATATTTGCGAGAATTTTTTAAAAACTCTGAAGGAAAACTGGTACTGTAAAAGGAAGTAAAAAACTTGACTAGTTTGGGACATATGTGACTTTTTTTTCCTTTGCCTTTTGTATACTTGGTTAAGAAATGTACTTGTTTAAGAAACAAAGTTGTATAATAAACATATTAGTAATGTTGGAAGTAAGACATGTTTTCTTAATACATTGGTGGAATTATTCAAGATCAGTTGACTCTTCTGTAAATATGCCCTTAAGGTCAGGGGGACCTTTGGTTCCACTGCTGTTCAAATGCCATTTGCATAAGTTCAAATTGTCCAGGTCCAGTTTTCAAACACAACCAACTTTTTGGCAGCATTTCAGAATTTATAGTTGCTGATATTTCAGCTTTCTATTTTTCACACTTCTGTTTTTAATTAGTAGCTCTTTTCATATTTTCTGTGAAAGATAGATTTGAGCATGATTTAATCTTCTTTCTATGCTTTATGGCATAGTAGAGACAGCAACTCGCTTTCAGCCTCTTGACCAGAAGACAGGAGAGGATGACTTCATCGATATAGGACATTTAGAAATGGATTACTTAAAACATTTTTTAATATAAAACCTCCCGTGTCTGTAACAAACTGCAGAAAAGTGTTCTTCATGCAGGAAAGTTTGGCTTTCAAGTGGAGCCCACTTTTTCTCTTTTTGGGAAAAAAAAATCTAAAACTATTTTTGATGCTTTGGAAAGGCTTTTTCCTGAGGAGTAGCAGGAGATGTTTTCTCCCATCTTGACATTGTGCTGATCAGTCAGTGGTGTTTCAGCCTGGGAATGAGGAGGATTCTCCTCCTTGACCAGAACAGGGGCCAAGATCTGCAGAGCATCCTGTGGTGTCCCATGCTGTTTTCTGCCTCGGCATAAGGCGCCGGTCAACATCCCCACAATGGTGATTCACTTTGAGTTACTCATTTAGTAAAGCTTCAATCGCTTTATAAATTAAGGCAGACATTATCATTTTTGAGAAATCTAACAATAACAGCCTACCAGATTCCAGAGAATAATAGCAATGACCAACTGTGCAGGTCAGAGGGGCTGTGAGTGTTCATTCGTGAGGACTTCGGCTCTCCTTTGAGAATTTCAGACAGAAGCTTCTATTAAAGTGCAAAGTATTGTTATTATCTTTGTCCTTTATACATATTTAAATAGTACATGATAATCATCTCTGTGAACTCTTAACTATTCATAAAGGTGGCTGTCAGTTAGAGGCCTGAACCAGTACTCCAGATCCAAATACTTAAAATGATAGATCATGTTGTAACCTTCTGAGAATTATTCATAACCTTTGTGTAGGAGGAGTTTCCTTTTAGGAGACAGGCTTTGCAGATGATTAGTTAGTGGGGAATTTAATTGTTCTGTTGGGGTAACGATATCCAAGAATGGTGGAGAAATTTTGCCGGCTCAAAGTAATTTTTGTAGATTTACTCTCAGGAAGAGCAAGAGACAGGGGATGGTGAAGGTAACAGGTTCAACCACCTTTCATCCTTCCCGGTGTAGCATTTTCTGATCCATGGCACAGTGAGTCCCTACAAGTAGCTCCAGGTTACAGCTCCAGCTTACCTGTGTGCCCTCCACTGCCCCCAAAGAAAGGTTAAAGCAGGATATGAAATTAAAGTTGTATAG
Source organism: Catharus ustulatus (assembly GCF_009819885.2). Lineage (NCBI taxonomy): Eukaryota > Metazoa > Chordata > Aves > Passeriformes > Turdidae > Catharus > Catharus ustulatus. The sequence continues at coordinate 6,870,707 of NC_046231.1, read as the reverse complement.
TGACAGATTTGCTCTGAGCAAATCTGAGAACTTCATACAGGTATTTTGCAACTCAGTACTCAGAATATCTACCTAATTAGCACAAAAATTTAGGTTGGAGCCTTCAGATAGAGTGTAATGGAATGTACATTTTAAACCACAAATTTTCCAGTCCCTATGAACTTGCCAAATACCTTCCTCTTGGGCTATTGATGTTCTTTGGCCACTTCTCTTTGACTCAAACCAGAATTTACTGAATCTAAAAAAACCAAAACCAAACACACCTTTCTGACTAAAAATTTAATCAGAAACCTCATACACTGACAATCCATGAAAGAAGTGTCTACCTTGGCCTGCTGCTGGTCAGCTGTGAGCTCAAAGCCACATGCTCCTCTTGGCCCAGCATCAGAAGAGGCCATTCCAAACCCCAACAGCACCAGGAGAAAGGAGTAGAGCAGAGACCAGGCAGGTGGGAAGCTCTTTTCCTTCCACAGGAGCATCATGCAGGACTGTGAGTTCTTTGCACATTTTCCCAAGGGTGTTCCAGTCTTAGAGCTCTGCCTGTTTCACGCATGGCCACATCCCCTGTAGAGCTCACCAGGCCCTGGAAAGAGCAGCCTGTGCATCCATGCTCTGATGGGCTGGTGTGCTTCCTGCAGAATTCCACTCATCCTGATTGAGGAAGATACTGTACTCCTTCCTCTGGTTTATTTCACCCTCTTGGTATGCAGAGTATTCTTTGTTAATCTTCCTTATTTATTTGAATGTTAATTGGTCCTTGTTAATTTGGTTTTCTTGCGCTGGAAGCCAAGGTCAACAATGAGTCCTTCCACATTAGCTCTTAGTGTGATTACAAGGTAGGGCAATGCATCTTGGAAAAAAGTAGAAAGAAGCCTTCCTCCTGTTTTTAATGTAACCTTTGTGTTAGGTAGGGGTTTGGAGGTTGAACGACAGAGAGAAAATGTATATTCAACGCAGACTGAAGGAGTCCTATTGATTGAAAGGGACTGTTAAATTAAAATACAGTTGTTTTGAAAGCAAAATATCACTTGACCCCAGAGAGACAAGCAATTGTAGCCCTGTGGTTAGGTATAACAACAGCGCTGGTTTTGCTGTGGGAATGCAAACAGCTGATTTAGGTTTTTTCTCTTGCTTTGTTGTTTGTATATGCAACTTTCATACTGCTGTTTTTCTTGCTCTAAGAGCAGTCTCTTCTGAGAACACCCTTCTTTTGGGCTGGAATGGCCATTTTATGAGATAAAAGTAAGAATTTTTGTCTAAAACAGATTCTGTTCCATGGGGCAAAACAAACAGAGCTATCATAACACTTTAAATAGTAATCAAATAGGTTTTTCTGTTTGCATTCAAAAGGGTGGAAAGGTAACTTGACAAGATGAAAGAAGGAACCAGATTTGTGTACCCCCCTTCCCCAGTAACAGGTACAGAGTTTTAGAGAAGACTTCAAGGCAAAAAGAAAAAAGCATAGAATATACTGTTATGGTGTTATTTTTGTCTTTCATTTTTATGACAACTTATTTGTACTTAAAGGAATCTTTCCAAAGAGTTAAGAAGCATCATTAAATAAAGACTGTGAAATGTGCAATATGGCTTATTTATTTAAATGTTAATTGGTCCAACGAACACTTCTAATTAGCTCTATATTTGCTTAGCAAAAAGTTTTACAAATTCCAATTGTGAAAAGCAGCTATTTTGAGCTGGTAAGCATGTTGCAGAATCAGCTATGATTTTTCTATAGTTCTCAGCCCTTGAAGGCACAATTTAATTTTTCATGTATGCATACTAGCAACGGTAAACACTTGCGAGTGTAAAGAACCTTCTTTAATTAGCTGCACAACAATTAAAGGATTCACAAACTAAATTGAACCCTGTCTCTGTGCTTACTAGCTGAATTCTACCACCTGTCACAACAGCACTTTGTTCAATCTGTTATGCAAAATCATTATAGCAATATAGCTGAGGAAAAAAAAAGAGAAAACAGCAATTATTTCTTACTTTTCTCTTGAATGGGTTATTTTGGGTTATACTGATGTCAGGTTCATTGAAGCTAACCTTTTGAAATCTGTAACAGCATAATACTTATATGGCAGGCTTAGTATAGCTTGGAGAATATTTTGTTTTACCCTTTTAAGAGCAAGTGAGGCACATCCTGAAAGTACAGTACTTTCTCTGATCATTTGGAGGAAAAAAACCTCACCAAAACTAAGCTAACTCCTGCAACAGCCTGTTATTGCTCCTTGTCAGACAAAAAAAATGACCAACATCTAATAGTACAAAATACTCTTTTGTTATTAGAGCTTGTATGCCAATATGAAAACTAGTTTTAAAACCCACTGGTTTCCTAAGTGGAAAGAGCTGCATTTTTAGCCTACCTGTTGTGTCTTCTGACATTTGTGATTATTCTTAAGATCCTGAAAATAAACTAGCACATAAATATAATCTATAAAATACTGGATTTATTTGTGTGCTAACTTTATTTTTCCTTCAAGCAGAAGTGGTTAGAAATGAAGAAGTTTGCATCTCTACAGAAGAGCCTCACCTCTATTTTGATTACACCCCGTTTTGGGTGCACCAGGGGTCCAGGTGCACCAGGACACCAGGGGTCCTGATTTGCACCCCCATTTACACCTCCTGTACCTCCATGTACAGGAGTCAGGCTCTGGCAGTCCTGGAGACCTGGCCTGGGGTGTACAAAGCTTCAGGCACCATTTCACCCTCTGCTTCCTAGAGAGGAGCACACCTGCGTGCCCCCTGTTCACACATCTTCCTGCTGATTTGGTGTTCAGCAGAATTGGAGGCACAGGAGGAAGGTGGAAAATTGAGAAAGGCCAGCTGGGGGAGGAGGTGGGCATGGGGCAGGAAGAGTGAAGCCCATAGCAGTGTCCTGGGTCACCTGCCCTGCTGCATCCTGCCCCAGCTCTTTGCAGGGACAAGGATGCAGCCCCCAGCTGGATGCTGGGTTTGGGGCTGCTGGGCATTGCCAGTGAAGCCAGCAGCGTTTTGTCTGTGTGAGGACTGTGAGGCTGTGTTTGGTGAGGAAGAGCTGTTTTGGTTTCTCTGTATTCCTGTGACAGCTGACAGGAATGTGCACCTCGCTGCCAGCTCTCCTGCGGGAGAGGCACAGGTACACAGGTTCTGTGTGCGCTCACCAGAGCTGAGGAGCTGAAAGCAAAGCTGCCTGCTGACAGCTTCCTGAAATCATATCAATAACATATTGTTAGCTCTTGTGATTGAAGCTAAAAGAGTCTGCTGTTGGATAAAGGATACATGATACGGGCATTTCATAAGCTAGGGATATAAATGAATAACTCTGCTCATTCACAGTGCTTACACTTTTTACAGTATAATTTTTATACCATTGTCATTTTATAATATTTTTGGAAAACCCAGAAAGAGAACAAAGAAGTTGTTTAATAACACTGTGAGTTTGGGAGTTTTTTCTAAAAAAAGTCACTAGGAAAATAACAACAAAAAAATTGGGAAAAGACTTCTTTTTTGTTACTTGAGAAAAAGATAAAGAAAAAAGAAAATAAAGCTGCGAGGAAGCCAGATACTTTGATTAAACATGACTTAAATTCTTGGACAATTTTGCACTGAAGTATGAGAAGCCACAATTTGCTCTATACATCGACTTCTTTCTTTCTCACATCAAATAAGAATAGTTAGTCTATTCTGAAGTATAAAACTAAGGAGAAGAAAATCCTTTCAATTAGAAATAGGTATAATGATCTCCATATTCATAAGTGTAGGTGCAAGGGTCTGGAATGAGAAAAACTCAGAAAAATGAGTTTCTGCTTGGGCAACAAAAGCAATACCTTTGCCCAAGCAGGGATTTTTTTGTGGGAACTCCTGAATGCTCTCAGCATGGGGCATTTGGGGTTCAGTCCTGTAGGAAGAGAATCTCTCTGATGGTTGCAAGCAGTGGGAGCCTGCTCACTGCCTCCCATGGCCAGGTCCTTGAAACTGGGCCACCAAGCCTTTCCCCTTCCTTTTGTCTGGCTTAGTGTTTTGCTAGAGTTACCTGGATTCACACTGATTTGCAGCAGTGTAAATTAACATTGAGGGCAGCTTTACACAAGCCAGACACAGTGAACACAAACTGCTCATTTGCACAGGCTTTTTGAGAGGCTTGAAATAGTTTTACAGAGAGTTTATGGTGTTTATTTGCGTGTTGGGCTGAAACCTTGCAGTAAAGCACTCCCTGTTAGTCCCTGGTCCTTGTGATAACAGCTGTAGCTGCTCTCAGCTTGCCGTGGGACTGGAGGCTCCTGGGATCCTGTCAGTCACTCAGAGGAGTTTGGTCAGAGCTGTACGTGGCCAGAGCTAGCTGCTAAGGATATATTACAGTCAGCAGAGTCCATCTCCCACCTGACTTTGCAAGCGTAATTGAACTTGCCAGGGTCTGTCATCCTGAGATTGCATTTATCAGACTTCCTTTGTCAGCTTTGTTACCACTCGCCTATCACCACGAGAGGCTGTCTTTTCAGCCAAGGGCCTGGAATGTTGCAATTAACATAAAAATTATTTAAAGGATTTGTATCCTGCAGGTAGCTTTGAAATATTATTGTGTTTTTACAGTATTCCTTCTCCCTCCATTCATCTATCTGCCATATGTCTGCCTAGTTTTCAGTGCCCTTTTTATTAATGATCAAAGCTACTGTGCCCAGATAAAACAGGGGTGCCTAGACAGCAGCTGGTGCCCAGCTTGTTGGCTCCTGAAGGCCACTGAACTTAAACACGTGTCCTTTTCACCATAGTCAGTGCTCACATCTCTGCTTCCTTCGAGAGGTGCACAAGGTGGTTCTCTTTCCTGCACCTGATCCCCCAGGATGAAGGGAGGAGATTCTCTGCTCCCTTCAGGGGCTGCACCTCACTCCAGCCTCGAGCAATCCAAAGATGGGAACCCTTTTTGTTATCACTTGTGTGACATCATTGTTATTCCCTTGGGTTAACTGCAAAACTCTCACAAGTGTTTGGTACCATCATTCAGAGGAAGAGACAGAATAATCTCACTGCAACAGGTAGAGAGGATCTTAAAAGCAGCTGGGAAAATACAGGGAAATACTCCAAGTCAGTTGTAGTGCAGATGTTGTTGTTTGGGGTTGTTCTTCCTCCCTCTGAAACAGCAGTGTGATGTATTTCTTTTTGCTTCTCTAAAAGGACATATGATATAGAGCTTGTTTTCTGGAGATTTCCTGACCCCATGGTGGGTGTCTGAGCAGTGCAGTGACTGGTAACCACACCTTACTTAGCCTGAGCCACTTATATCAGTGGGAAAACAGTTTAGGAGGTACAGACTGGCCTTAGAGTTCCCAGCTCTGCTCTTGTGTTCATGACAGTGATCAATTAATAAAGTTAAATGACAGAGGCACTGATATATCAGTAAGAATATGGGCAGAACATAACACCAATGGAAAGGGGATTTGTGTTTTCTTCTGTTTTGTTTTACTTGGTGATAATTAAGTACAGCTTTTTATGCCGTATTTTCTGTGGTGTTTCCTCATCTATCTTTTCCACTTAATTCTTTAAAGAGTTTTCTCTTTCTGCTTTTTAGGAGACAAACACAAGGGGTGTTCTGAGAAATGTTTGCTCTATTTTTCCAGCATTAACCTGCTCCTAGTGTCCCTGCCTATTCCAACTGCATCTTTTACCCCATCTCATTCCACTGAAACTAAGACTTTCTCAGCTTTATTTTTTTTTCTCCTGGAAATTAGTATTAAACTAATGTGATGAGTAATAACTTATCGAAGCCACTTGTATTTAACAATCACTATGGCCATCTAAATTATGTGTGGTATTTTTTGTCACTAAGTCTATGTGTTATAGGGAGTAGAAAAATAAATCAGTTGGATTGAGTGAAGAAAGAAGGTAGAATTTGGAGATAGAAGACAATCCAAGAATTTCTGTTATTAAAAGAAAAAAAAAACCTCTCTAGTGTTTTAACCAAAAAAAAAAACCGTTTTATGCTGACAGGTTTGCCATGAGTTAAAAAACCCAGTCTTTTCAGCAGCCAATTATGATTGATAACAGAAAGGAAAGCTATCTGCCATACTGGAATAAGCAATGGGAGTCAAGAGTTCTGGATGCTGTCCCTGGTTTCTTTACAGAGGATGAGCCATCTATTTAAGTCAAGATACATGGCAAGCTTTTTCCTAAATGAGATGTGGAAAGGATCAGTTAGGGATACTTATTTCTACAATGCTGAAATTCTGGAAAACTTGGTCCTTTTATGCTCTTTGGGAGCACTGAAATTGAGCAAGTTACTTCTGTATTTCTACCTGTTCAATTTCCATTGTATTAAGATGTCGGATATTTCTGTACCCAGCAAAGAAACACTTAGCAAAGGTGTTCCTCTCCTCTCCTCTCCTCTCCTCTCTCCTCTCCTCTCCTCTCCTCTCCTCTCCTCTCCTCTCCTCTCCTCTCCTCTCCTCTCCTCTCCTCTCCTCTCCTCTCCTCTCCTCTCCTCTCCTCTCCTCTCCTCTCCTCTCCTCTCCTCTCCTCTCCTCTCCTCTCCTCTCCTCTCCTCTCCTCTCCTCTCCTCTCCTCTCCTCTCCTCTCAAGTTTCAGCAGCTGCTTGGGGGGTAAGGAGGAGCTCTTTCCACATTTGTTGTGTGGCCGTTTTTGATTTTCATGGGGGTGACTATTTTTTAATGTTATGCTTTTATTAAATATACTGACCCTGAAGAATGCAGCAATTTCTCTTTTCATTCTCTCTATATTTCTTCCTCTCTTTTGTTTCCCATTCAGTATCATTGGAAATAAAATAAATGCAGTCGTATTATATATGTACTTTGGGAGTATGTATTGTCACATATGTTCTCTTTCATGTGCAACAGGTTACACAAGGTTTGATGTATTAATCTTTCTTTTTTCTTAAAACATTTTCTTAGGCACGTAGTTTCTGTCTTGATGTCATCACAGGTAGCCCATATGCTTAGTGATGCATTGTTTTGTCTACAGTCTAACTCAATAGCATGTAATTTGGAGCATCCTTAATTATCCTACAAACCATTTTGTGATAATGAAACCAAATATGGTGTAGACTTGGCTGACATCTCTGTGATATTACTTGGCATACCAAATATTTCTGTTTCAAATATAAATTGGTTACTGCTTCTTCAAAATATGCATTCTATTAATTAAATCTATACTTAAGGCATCTTCCCCCCACCCCCCAAGCTGTTATAAGTATTCTCTCTCTCTCTCTCTCCATGTTCTGTATGCAGATAGGGTTGGGTATGGGCTCTCTAATTTGACAAAAAATAGGCTAACCTTGTGGTCTTTCAGTCCTACAACTACAGTTGAGTGTGCAGTGTCTTTCCATATAACTAGGTCTTTTGTTCTACTAGAGAAAATGACTTAATTTGTTAGAAAGCTTTTTAAAAAAAAGGTTTAACTGTAGCAGTCTTTACCTAATAGACCTGGGATTGCAGGGAGGTGATTAATGTGAATTAAAGGATCTCTGTGACACAGGACTAAAGGACAGAATTACGGTGGTGTTGTTGTTGGCAATCCCACTTGTGCAATTTAATTCCTCCCTAAACCAGATTTCCAACATTTTGCAAAGAGTTAAAGGAAAAGTCTAATTGGACCTTGTCTTTTTGAAACTCTCTTTATTCAGGGATGTTCTGTTTATGCATTTTCCCCGGCAATGTGTGTCTTTGTCCCTTGAAATCCATCTATTTATTGCAGTGACACCTACTGCTGAGAGAGCTGATCCGCAACAGGCTCGGATCCTGTTAAACTTGGCCAACAAGCAGTTCATGACTCAACCAGCAGATGTTTCTGTGGCTCAGGTCAAAGGCAACTTATGGACTCGGGTTTTTTTGCTTTGCTCCTAGCATTAAGTGCCAGGAAAGTCAACACTAGGTGCAGACAGTTGACCTGACCAGTAGCAGGAGGAACTGAACCAGGGCCCTGAGGATCTGCAAAGACCAAAGCATTAGTCTGTTGAGCCACTGTGCTGGCTACAGTCCAGCAGTTTCAGACAACTGGCTATCTGATTGCATGCCTGGATTTCAGTAATGATTTTACATACTTATTTGATGATTTGTATCCAAGCTTATGCTTCTGACAGGTGCCCTTGTGAACAAAATCTCGCTGGGCTATTGCGTATGAATATTTCACAGTCAATCATACTTTGATCTTTGGGACATATGTGCATTTGACATTATATTTAGTTGTGCACAAAATCTAAGTCTAAGCTTTTGTGAAATGAAAAAAAAGTCATCAACCCATCATTACAGTTTTAGATTTAAATTGTTTTAAACTGTGCTTTGAGTTCTGTGGTCTTAACTCTTCTTTATTGCTCTCTTTATAATTGGTTCAGGGGGCCTGATCCTCCTGTCCTCACCCAGCTGAAATGCTCGGCCTTTTATTTGGAACTTTCCTGTGCAAGGAATGAAGGATTAATAGGGTCAATATTATGTATCTTTTAACATTATATAATGGGTTAGAGCATTGCAGACTTCCAGCACAGTGCATGTCCTCAGATGAGAATAGGAGATTCAGAGCCCTTTCCATCCTATGAAAATGACAAAAAATGAAATAATAAATATGCTTTGCAAAGTCTTCCAGGCATTTTATTATTTTATTTGTACTCTGTGATGGTAAAGTGGTTCATTAAAAGCTTAATTTTAAGGTTTCTTCAATCTGATGTGGATGCCAGTTAGATTAATTAAAGTGAATGATCAGATAGGAGCTACAGGAAATTGATCAAATTGGAGAGGGTTTAATCAGTTGTATACATTCCAAATTACATGAAAATAACAAATTTACTTTAAAAAATGCTGTTTCTAAAGTAACAGAAGCTTTAGTTTAATGAAGCATTCCACAAATCAGGCTCCAATATGAATTTTTGTATCACTCTTATCTTTACTTTTGCCATTGAAAGATCACTAGGAAAATAAAAAGTAAAATGAGAATTAATGTTTATAAGCTAAAAAATAATGATCCCAGATGCAACCAATGCCTGGAAAAAAATAGTGGTTTTTTTTAGTTTTTTAGTGTACTGAACTTTCAATACCAATTATTTATCTTTCTCTTCTTTGGATCTGACTTCTTAAGTATATGCAAGAGAAATAGAATAAATAAGAAGGAAAACAGATTTTGCTAAGTCACATGCAAAGTAGCAATAAATCAAACAGCTTGTCTGCATTCTTCTAATCTTTCTATTCTAATCTGTGAGTGAGATTTATAAATGACCTCTCCTCTCCTCTGTGCTCATCTTCCTAGATTGTGATCACAAACGGTTCACAGTCCTCCACTCCACGGGTGCTACCAACCAAAGACTGTTCTGGTGATTTATCTTCCACTGATCAGTTATCAGTCCCAAAGGCTGTGCTAACTAGAAAGTACCCTGCAGATGTAACAGGTATTTTAGAAAGCAACTCTCTTCCCAGCCCAGAGCAAAGGCACTAGAGCCTCAGCAAACCATTTTCTGTCTGCTAATGACTTTTGAAACTTCAAAATCCCTCTGCTAACCCTTCTTTAAGACATAAAAACTGTTGTGGAATGAGTTGGCTCTGTTGTTACTAAAGGAGTACTTTGTTTTGGAATCAATAAGCAGCTTGTTTAAATATCAGCACTACAAAGCAGCTACAGTTCTGTCGAATGCCTTCCCGGCTGCCCCCTGCGTGGTCCCGGCTGCTGGGGGATGCTGGTGTGAGGCTGCAGCCCCTGGAGCTCCTGGGCTGTGGGATGGGGCAGCCCTGCTTCCCCCAGAGCAGTGCTCTGTGCTCTGCCATCTCGGGTACTGCCTGCTACATTTGCTCTGCAGTGCCTGCAAATCCTCACCGTGCTAGTGTCACTAATAGTGATAGCCAATTACCAAGCTGGCCTTAATCATTTTAAATAAAAACAAATAGATAGGACACATTACCTGTAGGCCAACTTTCTTTTTTTAAAGACATCCTGTTATACTTCAGAAGCCATATATTTTCCTGATGTAATTATATTATACCCCAAGGAACAGGACACCTACTTAACAAAAACTCCTATGAAGTCGATGCAAGTGCTCTATTTTACATAAGTAAAATGAGAGTAGAATCTGGCCTAATGTTTATTTCATTTTATCAGACTGGATAATGCTATCCTGGTGGCATTAAATACAGCTGATCTCTCCCCCTCCCCTTCCGTGCACACATGTTTTTGTTAAAATCTAACTATTTACATCTATGTCTCTTAGTATTGCCTACAAATCAGTCAAAGAAGAGTAGGTCATTTATTCTGCCCTACTGTTTATATATTAATCATCTGGCAAATAAACTGCTCAGTATCCTACCCACCTCAGTAATATTTGTGATGTAATTTGTTTGGATGCCCAAATGTCACCAGCGTTGATTGTAAGAGATGAAAAAAATGTACTTGCTCAGCACACCAAGCTCTGGGCTAAAATGTAAGCATGAAATCTCTGGTTTATTTTTGTAATAATGTTTACAGCTGTTTAATGACCCTGAAAGGGTTCAGTAGTCTGGTGTTCTGTATTTCTTAACAGGAGTGTATTATGCTTATAACAGCCTTAGTTCAACTGTTTCTGCTGCAACAATAAGAACAATATTTAATAAAAATTCAATATATATTCTGATCTCAGCAACCTGTTTACGAGTTGCTAAGAACTGAAGCAGTCTGTATTGGAGTATTTAGAATTTACCAGTGGACCACAAGATAATGTAGATATATGTGAATTTTTCTAGCTGGAATGATAAATACCAGGTATATATTCTGAAAGCATAAGTAACAGAGTGTGTAGCTCTAACTGCTCAGAGGATCAGGGCCAGAGCGAGCTTGTCGTTTAAACACGTGAGCTTGTAAAGCATTACTTTGCTTACTGAACTGTAAATCTTTTAACTAACCTAATCTAAGCTATAATAACAGCACAACAGTGGCTTTAAAATGACTGTTTTCTCTACAGCACTGAAGAGGGGAGAGCTTCAGTGTGTGTGTGTGTCCAGCAGGAATGAACAGGTGTAAATAAGAGCTGAATTTGGTCCATCTGTTTACAAAGATAACAGGTGTGTGTCTGCACATATGTGTCTGTGTACAGAGCTGCATGTGCCTGCATATGTTACATGTGTGCGTAGGCACAGATTTATCTTTAAATTCTGTCATTCTGCTTGCCATATTTTTTTTCTCTGTTTCCAGCAAGAGGAAGCTCAGCTTCTCGTATTACATTAATGTAGTTGTGATGACAGGCATTTCTGGTGTCATAATTGGTTTTAAATTCCAGTAATCCATTTCAAATAGTTAAATAAAATCAGTGTGTTCAGTTGAAATGGCTAAAGCCAGAACTTTCGCTGTTGATATCACAGGAAATAGTCTTGAGGGCAAAAATGTGAGTGAAATCAAAATAACTATTAGTATCATCAAAGGGACTTGAATGCCTCACTGTACCTTTATGTAGGAGATGAGAGGGATTATTTTTGTAATACCTGTATTGCATAGTGAGTTTCATAAGCTGAGCTCCTCCTCAGAGGAATGGGGTCCTGCACAGTGGGCACAGTCCATGCCGAGATGGCCTTGGACGGTCACTGTGGTGCTTCCCAGGGCTGCTCCTGCCCTGCCCAGTGCACTGTGAACCAGCTGGGCTGTAGCCTGGGTCTGCAGCAGGCTCGGTTTGGGGCTTTTTGGCCACAGCAACTCACTTGGGCAAGAGCTGAGGGTTTATTTAGGTTAGAAAGGGCAGCCCATGACAATTCCTGATCCCAACACGCTCTGGTGCGGTACCATGTCTTGGGGGACACTGTCTTTACACAATATTTAAGATAATTAAAGGTCAGAAATTTACTAAATAAACTCCAACAAACATATTTTGAATTTCTTAACAATCTCAAATTTGATTTGCAGTTCATTTTGTAAACATTTGTTAACTACAGAGAACATTGTGCTCCTGTTTCCAGTGTGAGAGATGGCAAAACATTGTGTGCTTTCCTTACATGAGAGATCAGGATCATGAAAATAGTGTGATAGACTATATATTTAAAAATTGAAAGCTAGATGTTTTCCCTATCATGGAGTATCAAAGTAGTACTTACAAGTTGACATTTCCAATTTTTTTGTTTTTGAATACCTTTGAATCCCAAGGTGGGTACTGTGAACTGCAGGAGCCTCACTGGGAAATGAAAGCGGCTTTCCCCACCTGGTGTAACCCTGTCTGGCCATGGATCTAGACAGGGAGGATGGATAAAGAGGGAGAAAATGAAATTGCTAATTTCTTATTTTTTTAAAGAGAAATCTGGCAAATTAGATTAAGTTATCTAATTCATAGTGGAATGATGGATGAGGATGTGTTTTGTGTCTGTCTTGCATGTGGATGCAAGATGAGATTTGGTAGGTTTTGCTGTGAAAGAGCTAAGGGATACCAAGAGTGATTTCTGTGAAAGCTAGCAGGTTCCCTGTGGTCAGAAAAGCTGTAACTGGGCATTGGCAGGAGGAGAAATTTCACAGGGCAGTGCTTTCAGTGCTGGGGTTATACTTTGCAATGAAACCAGGTTGGAGTGAGGAAAAGAGGAGACAATTCAGAGCCAGAGGAAAGAACAGGCCTGCAAGAAGCAGGGGCAGATGAGGGGGGAAATGCAGTTTAAGTGAAGAATACATCTGGAGATTGTGGCAGCTGGGTCCCAGAAGCAGCACAGCTGATCAGAGTGGGCAGCATTCAGAGCTGGTTGTTGCTCACTAAGCAGAGGCTTTGCTGACCTTTCTGCATATTTAATCAAAAATGTATAACACTTCCTATGCCTTAAGATCCACTTAGGGTTAGGCTCCCCTGACTTGATCCAAAATTATTAGCCTTTAAATGAGAAAATATGGATTTGTTATTCCTCTAAACTATTTTTTTTACTTGTTCTCTCAATATTCGACGTTATATATTTATATATGATTTTGGAAGACATAAAATAGCAAAAAGGAAAAATTGGAAAACTTACCATGTTCCAGCTAAAACTGCTGTTGTTACTTTATTAAAGTTATATTTGAAAAAAAGGCACAGAATAACAAAAATCTTAACCACAACTTCTCTCTTCAATCCAAGTAACCGTACATTTGAACTGATGCTTAGGGTTAAACATCAGAATTAATAAATTCCACTGGGATCTGTCAGCATTTCCAAACTTCGATAGAGCATAAAATGCTGAAATTAACTACCCAAACCTTTCTGGGCATATAAAAGCACCAGGTCCTATTGGTATCAACTGAAAGAAATTAAATGTGCATTAAAAGTGCCTTTTTTAAGCTGTTACAGAATAATGACAATTCACAAAGACCTTTCTAAACCTTCTTCAATATATGTGTGTGTCAGCACGTGCTATGCATTTATGGAATTGTTATGTCTGTTTGCCAACAAGCTTTGTTTAAGCATGGTGAGGAGAAATAACGCTCCTGGGTATGAGGAATCCAGACAAAAAATAGACTTAGGTTTTGGGGTTTTTCTTGTGTTGTTATTTGTGAGAGTATTTCAGACATTCAAAATCTCAGTTAACTTCAGTCAATGGCAGACCCAAGGACCATAAGTCTTAAGTGATTTAATTAATCCTTTTGAACATGAAATTTGGTTTATTCCAAAAGTTAAGCAAACTTTCCAAAAATTTTTTTTAAAAAGTTGTTTGTGTGTACCCATGTTTTGAATGATTGTGGTGTGCTACACAGAAAACTTGAATGGAAATTAAGAATTTTCTTTGCTTGCTATATGGCCTTGGCTGAACACCTGGCTTAATTACGCTGTCCTACTCTCTACCTTTGGAAATCAGACACTGCTAGTTAAACTTAACTGGGGTCCTTTTATATACTCGATTTCTTTAATATTTTTATAAATAATAACATTGGCAGCATGCAAGTAATGGATCCCCAACATGTGACCTGAATTAGAGGACTGTTAAATTTTGAAAAAGATCTGCTATATATATGGGCAAAATTAGGTAGCTCATGTTCTTTTTAAATACCCATGAATAGAACTCTTTCCTGTACTTCTTACAAGATCTGCATTGTGTCACAGCCTCAGTCATCCTGTCAGGACCAAAGAGGTCTCCCCTCGAAGACCTCCCATGCTTTTTTTTTTAGGCCCTGATCCTGCAAATACTTAATCATGTGTGGAACTTTGCTTTCAAGAGTCACCCTTTGAAGTCTACTGGACTGCTCCCATGAGCACAATTACATGCATTTTAAGTATGTACCAGATCTGGACCTTGAATTGCCTATCAAGTGAAGCTGTGTGAGGAGTGGTCTCCACCCAGGGTGTGCCTGGAGCCTTTGTAGAAGACACAGCAAAAAACTGCTTTTGGTTAAAGCCAAAGAGAAGGTTGACCAAATTAATTTTTTAAGAACCTATAGAATTCAGTAGTTTTGTGAGTGAATAAAGTGTCAAATCACTCCACCAAACAACAAAAATCTTAACTGTGGTCTAATATAACCTTATAGCATCATATAGTTTATGAATTAGTTATGTGAAACTTTATATTTTAAACAGAATTTTATAGATACATTATATCTGTATAGAGTAGAGAAGTGGCAAGGATGGATTATTGTGGACAATTATGCAGACCAGAACAGAGCACTTGCTTTTAACAAACAGCTTTGAATTCTAATTTCCAGTAATATATATAGTGTAGCTACAATTTGTAGTCATTACTGTGTATTAGGAAACTTATTAGAATTCTTAAACTTGTTGAGGCTTTCCACACCTTCCCCAGATTTTAATTGGTTTTATCTAGTTCCATAAGAGAGCTCTTTAAAACAAATCAAAGTGTCTTAAATCACATGTATCACCCATCGAAGGACAGAGATATTCCTCTAAAATCTGGCAAGTTTTCCTAGGAACAGAAATCTGAAGGTTCTCAACGATGAATTAAAAGACTTGGCAGGAGATAATTTATGTGCCTTTTGATGGGCTCAGTTTCAAAATGACAAAATAACAATGTTTTGTAACAGAAGGGTTAAATCTTAATCTCAGAGGTTTACAAAGCTGCTAGTCGCAGTCTCCTTAAAATTTAATATACCTCGTTAATGCTTACTTGCAAACACTGAAGGATTTTTATGATTATAATCATGTGTTACAGCACCTAGTACTGTTTCTAAGCAGCATACTAATCAGCTTAATGAGATATTACTGCACTTTTTGTTGACTAAAGCAAAATCCCTTTTATTGTTCTAAAGCTTGTCCTTTATTTTTTCCCAAAACATTATCTTGTTTTATTGTACACCAGTAAATATCATACCATCGGTTTTTTGTCAAATCATAAAACCATCTTTCCCATTTTAGAATGTGTAATATATTGAATATGGTTAATGGAACCGAAAGTTACAAATGGATTTCTGTTTTGGGGAGGGATTGCTGGCTTTTTTATTAAAAATGGGAGAGATGCATAAGATTTCTTTTTCTATAGATTTAGAAATGCAGACAGGTCCAGTTTCACAAGAAGGACAAGTGAGGGATGGTAAAAGCCTTGGCTCCTTCTGTAATAATGAGATTTTGAAACTGTTGCATATTTTAAAATAGTAATTAATAGCTCTCGGTACACATGCAGAATGAGTACATGTATGATCAAAACTGTGTAGCACAGTTGGCACTTAATACACTTTTAATTGTTTTTACACAAATTCCTTTGCATTATTATGAGTAGGAAAAACATTAAATGCAATTTGTACTCCAGTGATTCAATGCTTGTAACTCTTTCACAGTCTGAATCTAAAATATCTTCTGATTTTCAGAGATGGAGGAAGCTAGTTTGTGCCTTGGTGTTTCTTCAGCTGTGCCAGAAGCTGATGCCCATCTCAACAGCACCATTCTCAATGGGCAATATTCAATGAGTCAGAAGCTGCAC
The DNA here is from genome assembly GCF_009819885.2 of Catharus ustulatus. NCBI lineage: Eukaryota > Metazoa > Chordata > Aves > Passeriformes > Turdidae > Catharus > Catharus ustulatus. Next base: position 6,854,898 of record NC_046231.1, on the reverse strand, counting down.
CAGATCACTTCCCAGCTCAGCCATGCCTTCCCGGAGCTCCAGAACAGGCAGAATCCCGAGGAGAAGGCGTCAGTGCCACTAGAAGACAAAAGTCACATGTCCATAGCGAACCAGCCCATCAGCAGCCAGATGGCCCTGCTGGCAAACCAGCTCAACAGGGAGGTTGACACCAGCTTGAACGGGCGTGTGGATCTGCAGCAGTTCTTAAATGGACAGAACCTAGGGATCATGTCTCAGATGAGCGACATCGAGGATGACGCCAGGAAAAACCGAAAGTATCCCTGTCCTCTCTGTGGGAAACGCTTCCGATTTAACAGCATCCTCTCGCTACACATGCGAACTCACACTGGAGAGAAACCGTTCAAATGTCCCTACTGTGACCACAGAGCAGCTCAAAAAGGCAACCTGAAGATACACTTGCGTACTCACAAACTTGGAAACCTTGGCAAAGGTCGTGGAAGGGTGCGAGAAGAAAACAGACTTTTACATGAGCTGGAGGAGAGAGCAATTCTTCGGGACAAGCAGATGAAGAGCAGCCTCTTGCAGCCACGACCCGATGTGAAAACACAGCAGCACACCCAGCCGATGCCACTCGCAAACTGTAACTTGTCTGTGCCACCTAATCACAACACACCTGATATTTCAAACCCTGTTCCCTCTCCAAAGCCAGTCAGTGTCCAGGAAGAAGTTGTCTCTCAGACAGCTGGGTTCAGATGCACATTTTGCAAAGGCAAGTTTAAGAAGCGAGAAGAGCTGGACAGGCACATAAGGATCCTACACAAGCCTTACAAGTGCACTCTGTGTGACTTTGCTGCCTCGCAGGAGGAGGAGCTGATCAGCCACGTGGAGAAGGCTCACATAACTGCAGAGTCAGCACAGGGCCAGGGCTCCAACGGGAATGGGGAGCAATCCACCAATGAGTTTCGTTGCGAGGTGTGTGGCCAAGTGTTTAGCCAAGCCTGGTTCCTAAAAGGCCACATGAGAAAGCACAAGGATTCCTTTGAACACTGCTGTCAGATCTGCGGGAGGCGATTCAAAGAGCCTTGGTTTCTTAAAAACCACATGAAAGTTCACCTGAATAAGTTATCTGTAAAGAACAAATCTCCTAATGATCCTGAAGTACCTGTCTCCATCAGCAGCATGTCCCAGGAAGCTCATGCAAACTTGTATTCAAGATATCTGTCATGTTTGCAGAGTGGGTTTCTTCCTCCTGACAAAGCGAGGTTAAGTGAACAAAATCAAATCTACAACAAAGGAGATATGCCCATGAAAGAGAAAGAAGTCTTGGGGAAGCTCCTTTCGCCCATTTCTGGCATTGGCCACAGTATTGCCGAGGGGGATAAACATTCTTTATTGGGCTGTCTCAATCTGGTGCCTCCTCTGAAATCCAGCTGTATAGAAAGGTTACAAGCTGCTGCCAAAGCAGCAGAGATGGATCCAGTAAACAGCTATCAGGCCTGGCAGCTTATGGCAAGGGGAATGGCCATGGAACATGGCTTTTTGTCTAAAGAGCAGCAGATACAGCGCAGCCACGAAGACACTTTGGCAAATGCTGGAGTTATGTTTGATAAGGAGAAGCGGGAGTATGTGTTAGTAGGAGCAGATGGCTCTAAGCAGAAAATGCCTGCTGATTTGGTTCACAGCACTAAAATGGGCAATCAGAGAGACTTGCCAAGCAAACTAGACCCTTTAGAAGGCAGCAGAGATTTTTTGTCACATGGTATGAACCAGGGACTCGATTACAACTTACAAAGTCATGGAAACATAAAAGAAAAGCCAACTGAATGCCCAGACTGCGGAAGGGTTTTTAGAACATACCACCAAGTGGTTGTTCACTCCAGGGTCCACAAAAGAGACAGGAAAGGAGAAGATGAAATAATTCAAGGTAGTCTCGATGAGCGGCGTGGGTCTGGAAGTGATCAAGAGTCTCAGTCTGTCAGCAGGTCGACAACACCAGGGTCCTCTAACATTACTGAAGAAAGCGGAGTAGGTGGGGGTCTCTCGCAGACAGGGAGTGCTCAGGAGGACAGCCCTCATCCTTCCTCACCCTCCTCTTCAGGTATGAAAACTTCTTCTTCCCTCTCTGAAAGCCTCCTAGCTGTATTTGAGCTCACAGCAGTAAAGTAGTTTATGCATTCTCTTACCAGGCCGTTTCCTACAGTCCACAGGGATGCAGTATTATTTGCCAGCACATCTGTGTCTGGGTTCCTGCAATGCCTTTGAGGTTAATTCTCTGCTCACCCTTTTCCCCTCCAAAGGCAGGTTTCTCAGCCTTTCAGCTGACACCTTCCCACCCTGCAGGGTCTGAGCAGCCACCAATGGCTGTGTCACTTCCAGGGCCTCTCCATCCAGGTTTTGGAAGGTAGTTTTCCCCTCCTCGTCTATTCATGGTGTCTCTCTTGCAGATCCTGCCCTGTCCTCCGTGTAAAAGGGTGAGGAAAGATGCCTTCTTTGAGCTGAAGTTAATAAACTGCATATTGGTTCACCTCTCTGATTGCCCTCATTCTGACAACCATGTCAGCTCCTTAGCTATGTCCTTGTACCTGGCCACCATACTGACTAAAAAGAGATTCAGAAATACAAATTACTAACCTCTTGACAATCTTCTAACTTATGTGCAGATTTTCACTTGTATGAAGCCTTCTGCTTAATTCACATCCATTTTAAAGTACAAGAAAAGTAGAACTCAGACTGAAACATTTTAATTGTATTGTATGTCATGTTAACTTGCTGGGTATAAAATAGCAAAGCAACTAGTATTTCATTGGAGATGTCTATAAAATATTGAGCTTCCTGGTACAATTTTTTTAAGTTACTATCCTATGACTGCTGAAATAAAATCTCCAAGTAATAACAGGTAAGATTTCTGGCCTCATGTATATTTCCAAAGTCACTTACTAATGGATAGTAAATTGAAAGTTGTATCTCCAGCCCTTCATAAAGAAAGCACCTCACTAATACTGTAATCATTCTGCAAGCTTAACAACAGAGGAAATCATGCCATAACAAATACTCTGTTACTAATGGCAACATTGATTTCTGCAATCAGCCATTAAGTCTAGAAAATGAAAGACAGTTTGAGGTACCTTAAGGCATTACATTGCCCACTGTTAAAGAGCTGGTAGCAGGCTGTTGAGGGTAATTCTTTTTAGCTTTTTTCCCCCAGTTTCGATAAATATTTTAGTATTGGAGGCAATTCACTGTTACAGTTATTAAGTATATGCCAGTTTACTTTTGTTGTTCTTGTCATGCTCCAGTATTCTCTACTTCTGAGGCCAAATTAATATAAAAATAGCGTTAGTTTGTTGGCTTATTACAAACCAGTAAAGAAATTGTTAAGACGCATAAATCTGCACTCCACATTCCACAGATTCCTATAGTACTTAATGCTGTTGTTTAAATACCCATGAAACACAGTCTACTCTTAGAGTCATAGCCTCTTTTGCAATTTATTACTGGTGAGAAACATTAGAAAATTCTATGTAGGAGCAAG
>NC_046231.1:6818905-6846405 GCF_009819885.2 Catharus ustulatus | reverse complement strand
AAGGTGCCTGTGGTTGCTGGAAATGAGTTTATTCCCTGCAGTCCACACTATGCAGGATTACTCGCACCAGGGGTTGGTAGCTCTTCCAATTCCATGAAGGCTGCAGAAAGAGTTTCTGAGTGTAAAACAGATGAAATCTGATCCATTTGATGTCCAGCTGACAGCTGGATCTGAATGGTTTTTTAGAAACTGTGACAGGGGCATTGTTACTGATGAGTTTGTACCTGCATCAGTGGGTGGTAATCAAGGGGAATTTAATAAGACTCTGGCTAACACTCTTCCCATCTGTGGAGCATCCCTTCACCCTAACCACTATCAAATCCAGCCTGAACCTGTGCCATCTTCACTAGTCATGACTTGATCTGGTTGACTGTCCAACGTAACGCTCTCCCATATTTGTGGTAAAGGCTCCTCCTGGCACTCTGAGCCCTCACTGCCTGGACTGGCTGCAGCTAGACAGTCTCAGTGTGTTGGAAAAGTTACTTTGGGGTTTCAGTAACTCCCAGGAGGCTGGCTGCAGTTTCACAGGTTAGCATGTCAGTGAGTATTATCAAGAGTGAGTGGGAAGGAAACATTAGGCAGAGGTCCAAGGAGAGGGTGATATAGCAGTGTGGTATTTTCTGTTTGTGTACAGCAGTCACATGGAGTGTGACATTCCCAGGAGCTCAGTGAGCCTCACTCACACAGTGACTCAGTGCAGTAGCCATACTTTGGGCCTTGTTTAAATATTAAACTAAAGACTAGGAGGCAGAAGAAAGGATGGGACTTCCAGGCCATGTCTGGTGTTTTGAGCTAATTTCTGATCTTTCTGGAGCAACAGAGACACTGCAGTGTTAATGTTAAGGATCTCCCAAGAATAATCACTAAATGTTCAGTAGAGTTAGTGCTATTTATTTTTTAAATGTGCTTTGCAAGAATGTCTGTAAGTGGGATTTATACAGTCATACTTCTGTCAGCTGTGCTTCCTGTTCATTTCTCTCTTGAGTTCTAGCCATGTTTCCCTCCCATGTCTCTTATTAGATGACCTCTTAATCACATTTTAAGGAATGCCTTACCACATATATCATATTCTAACGTAATTGAAAACTGGTCTACTCACATCTTATCTAACACCAAGGTAGGGGAGTAGCCTATTTATCAAAAACTGCATATTTTTCCCCTTTTAATGATCTAACAAAACTGTTCAGAGAAGGACAGAAAAAAATCTGAAAAGACTTTGTGAAAATGTCTTAACCATCCATCTTAAACACTTCCGGGGAGATTTATGGAATACCAGGTACGATCTGACTGAGACCAAAAGGTGATTCAAAGATTTCTGGGAAAAAAAAAAAAAGCAAACAGCCATTTTTCATAATTCGTAGAGAATTCAATGAAAGAACAGAACATCTTTGATTTTGATTAGCAACTGGAAATAGATGGGTTTATAAACATGCCACATATGTAAAGAGGAAGAATTACAGAAGTGTGAGTTGACAATTACTGTTATTTTTTATATTCCAGTGCCTTTCTTTTAATCTTAGGGATCTTATTGGTCTAGGTATGTGGTATGTGCATATATCTTTAATCAAATAGATATCTGCTATGATTAATACATTCCTTGTTATTCTGTCACTGCAAAAGTAACTTGAAACAGGTATGGTGCCAGTACAGTGAAGAACTCTAAGGCAACATAGAACCACATTTACCACTCAATGGTATCAGTATCACCACAATTATTTCCTATTCTGTGTAGAAATAGTACTGTGGTTGCTCAGATGCTGCTCTGTAGTAACTGTGAGTGAGTGCTGACTTTTTGATGGTGACCCCTGTAGCATAATAATAACAAACTTTGGTTGAGAAAGGGGTAAGGAAGGAAAGTGGATATTACTGAAAAGGGCAAGCAGGAGTCGTGAACAAATACAGAAAACTTTCTTTTACTGTCTCTGACAGTTTCTTTTTAGTCTTACTGATACTTTGTAGTGAAAACCAAACTCACTTTCACTGACATAAAGGGACAAGGCCATATGACTTGGGCAATGCAATAGCACAGTGGTAGCTGTGAAATCCAGACCGGGGAAAGGTATGAAAATACTATGATACAAGGGAATCTATGTTATTTATTTACCCACCAAACATCATTTGCACTACAGTTTGTATAAAAACTCAATGCAGCAAGTTTGCCTGTATTTAAGAGAGTGATGGCAGGATTGCACTACCTTGCTTGTTCTACTCTCAGTCTTCATACAGGTTCAGTAGCTGTCTGAACATGGGGAGAGAAGCTGAAGCCAGTGAGACTGCTGAAATAACACCAAGGAACAGGCTCCATTTCTTTTACACTGAAAGAACTCTGAAAAGACCTGAAAGTATGTTTGCAGCAGCCAGAACTGAAGAACTCACAGCTGTGGGTACAATTGATGCCCATCAATTCCCAGGCATTCTCCTCCCAGCTCTCCTGTGGTGAATAGCAATTTATGGCAAACATATCTGAGGGCAAAAAAGAGATGCATGGGAGTGACCCTGCTGCAGGTTCTCAGTCTGCTGAGGAGAGTGATTAGTATCAGAATTAGGCATGCTGCAGATACCTTGCTTTTTATGTGCAGCAACAGTGATCTCATCAACTATCTGAACATTCAGCAAGTCCAAAATCAAACGCTTGTGTGTCAGATATACACAGCTGTATTTGTACTGTTGCTCTATCTAAAGAACATGCCAATTGCTTCACTTAGAGTGAGTTGAGAGACTCATTACTAAAAACATGTATAGCATTATCAATGAAAAACATTATTGTTCTTTTCCTCAGTGGTTTTAGTGTCCTTGCTTATCCTTTCACAGGAGCCTGTACTAATGTGTCTTCAGAGGCTGTGGGGCCTGATTCTCTGCTCCCCTGTGCAGTGTGTTGGCATTGACACCTCTGCACAGTGAGTGGGGGTGTGAGTTGACACGGGCAGCCAGGACAACCACAAACTCAGACACAGAATGCAAAGAGTAAATTTATTTCTGCTACCTCGTTAATGGGGGAATCCCCAAAGCAGAGGCACACCAGAGGAGACACAGGCACTGTTAAACTCAGTCCATGCCAGGCTATGACTGGCTGCTGCTCACACTGGCTTATCAGGGGTTATTCCCAGCTGCAAGGTCACTTGAGCCATTTACAGTCCTCCTCGCCAGTCTTCCGCTTTTTAACCTGTTCCTCTCAACTTTCCACCCCCCTGCTCAAGAGACCACTGCTGCTAGGGCTGGAAATGTGGGATTTACAGAGGCACTTAAGCATAGGGGAAAAGAAATAAACAAGTAAGCATATAATGCTCTGAGTCAAGGGTCCCCCGCTCATGTAAGGCATCACTGGTAGGTTGTGATTTGTAGTCCTTGAGCTACTGAATGATATTCTCCACGCCAGCTGGTTCTGCAGCCAGGGCAAAGCAGCACATGCCTTCAAACTTGGAACAGAGTTTGTGATGTTGAAGGGGGATGTAGTTCTCCAGTAACCAGTGCTGCAAGGTTCCACAGTGTGCAGCAGTTACTCTCAAATATAAGGGAGCAGCTGCCTTGGATATCCAAGTTAAAGCTCACACGAGGGTACACATCACCTGCTCTACAGACACTTCCCAGAAAAAATAGTGACAAGTTAGTTACAGTAAAAAACAACCACACACAAGTATTTACATACTGATTTTGCAGAATTGGATCCAAGATATGTACTTATAGTACAAGCTAAAAAGCTCAACAAGCCAGCCTGTGCAGGAAAACAGGCGTGTCATCTCTGTCCAGTGACACACATGTCGTTGCTCCAGCTCCTTCAGCTAGTACTACTCCAGGCTTGGTAACTGGAGATGGGTGTGGCTTGTGCTATTTCAGATTGAACTTTGACTGGATGTTGCATTTGTGACACCAATAACATAGTTCTAGTGCATCCCCCCTAGATAAAGTACAGGAAATCATCAAAGATACATGAAATACAAACGCTTGAGAATATGATATTAACAGAGGATATAGAATAAAAGGAAGAAGATAGAGGCAACTATACTGCATTGTCAGAAGTTATTATATGAATGATCACATCTAGATTAAGAGCTTGTACAATCCATCGGTATAAACAATTCCATTTCTCTGTGGGTAATATTTTGGGAAATACATCATCTTAAAGATTTTTGGTCCTCACTGTGTTTTGTACTGAAGGTGTATAGTCATGCTATTTTGGCCTGTAATTCTTTAGCTTCTTGCAGTGCCCAAGCTACATCTTTAATTCATTTTCCCATCAGAGTATAATGTATAGTGGTGCCTAGGAATAACTTGGACCAAAGTTCTACAGGGTTTTTTTTTGTTTGTTTGTTTGTTTTTCTTTTTGGTCCAGTCATCAGCCACAATCCCCATGAGACTATATAATCTAAAATTATAATTTCTAATTCAAAAGGATTTCGTTGTCTAGGAGTGCATGATTGGAACTCTTTCAGAGTGTAAATGTGTGTGATCTATACCACCCCACTATCTGCTAAATCTGACTAAATCTCAATCTCAAAGTCTGAGTACTCACCCCAAAGATTTCCTTCCAATTCCTTGGGATCCCGTGAAGATTTCATAGTTGGAGCACGAACTTGGGAAATCAACACTTTATTTTCCACATATTTGTGCCTGGGTGACACCAGCTGCTGTATAGTGCATTGCTGCTCATAGCACTGCTCTGGTTGAGTGGTGGTTACTTCATGTGCAATCTTTGCAGCCCGTAGAGTCACAACTTCCCTTTCCAGCTCTCTCACTTTGCCCAGCAGCGCTGTCACCTCTCTCTCCAGAGCTCTGGCGTAGGTGACCAGCTCCAGCTCCCTCACTTTGCTCTGCAGCGCTATGGCCTCGCAGTCGCGAGCTCGGGCGTAGGTCACCAATTCCAGCTCGCTCACCTTGCTCTGCAGGGCGATGACCTCCCGGTCCAGAGCTCTCAGCCCCGTGGCCAGGAGCCAGCCCAGCCTCCCTGCCAGCTTGCGGGAAGACTTGGATGCCCCTTTCCAGGGCAGCCCGCGCATGGCGATCTCAACTCTGTGCGGGTTCACCACCACCCCGTCATCGATTTCGGGCCACGTCTCTGGACTAGCCATTGTGGCAAGGAAAGTGGCCACAGGGGTCCAGCGCTCAGTGCTGGGCCATCCTGGAATGTGGGGATTTACCACCACAGCCTCTCCAGCCCCCGACTTTTTCAATTTTTTCAGCTTTTTTGGCTTTTTTGACCTTCTTGCTAGCCATGACATGATTGTTCCCAGATTGTACCAACTGTGTCAAATTGGGGAGTGGGCACAGGCAGACAGCTGGGTAGCCACAAAGTCAGGGCTAGAATACAAAGAATAAATTTATTTCTGTTACCTCACTAATCAGGGATCCCTGAAGCAACACCCAGGCAGGGTATTGAAGCGGAGATGCAGGCACTGTTACACTTGGTTCATGCTGTTCACACTGGTTTATGAAGGGTTATTCCCAGTTGCAAGGTCACTTGAGTGATTTAGAGTCCTTCTCCTCAGTCTTCTGCTTTTAAGCTGTTCCCCCTAACAGTGGGAAATAAAAACAAAACAGAACAGTAGTACTTTGTGCCAGTTTACATGTGTTTTGCAAAAATATAAACTATTGTGCAAAGCTGTGGAGAATCAGTGTGTAGGGCTAGTTTCATATTATTTCTTCCCAAAAGTGCATGAAATTATCTTTTATCAGCCCACCTTAAGCGTAACTGAATTGAAATTTTTTACAGTGTAAAACATGCCATTTACAGTGTTTGTAAAGTGTAGTTTTTACTGTGAACTAAGGATGTCCAGCTACCACAGTGGAAGGTAGGTGAGTGTGTGTGATCCAGTGATGTTGTCTTACTGCGCTTTTAGTTATTTTCTGCCCTTGACTGGCATTAAGCTCCTGTGCTTTCTATTGAAAGAATTCTGATTGAATAAACATTTTTGTATTTTTAACTTCCTGACTTGTATTTGAACAGCACTGCTGACTTGAATTTAGCTTGATGAGGCTAGTGAGCCTAAAAAAGTTGGGAAGTTTTTTTGAAGTTTAATACTCAATACACTGTGCCACTGTGCTTGTTCATCATCTGGGTTTTCACAGCTCTAGTCAGAATTTCAAAGGGGTCTGTAGCCAAAGAAAATACCAGACATTAAGTAGCAGGACTTTCTTAAACTGTAGAGTAAATTTTGGCAAGTACAGAAGGTAATGTTTCAAAACTGTTTTCATTGTTGCTGTGTTCAAAGGAAAGTCCATAGGAGACAAACCCAAAAAAGAAAATGAAGATTACTGTATTGAGAATAAAGAAAAAAAGGTCAGATTTAAGAAAAAAATAAATAGGGCAGACTCTTTAATAGTGATCATTTCAGACACTGGGCTCCATTCAGTAATTTTCAAAACAGTCACTATTAATAGGTACTATTAAAGAAAAAACATGAAAGTCATCAGATCAATTTAAAATAATTCTGCAAATTTTTAAATAAAAAAAAGACAACCTACATTTGAGCTGATTAATCTTTGTCTTTTCTATATATTAAGTGAGGAAAGTAGCTTTCTTAGCTTTAACTATATTTAATCAACTGCATAATGTTGTTTGGCAGCTTCCGATGTAGAAACATACTGAAGAAAAAGGATGAGAGGAAATAACTGTATTTATACCTTGAAGGAATCATGTTTTTTACTCTTAAAATATTACCAGAAAATGAGTATCCTTGTAAGCCGACTCCTCCATGAAAAAAAAACCCCACACAAATTGTGGGACAGTTAGACTCTTTTCTGAGGGATAATATGAGTATCAGTTAACATTTATACTGTGGAAGGATGAGTGAGCTGTTGTTGCATTAAGGGTATGGGTATTTAGCAGAAAATAAACCCCCTTGTGTCCCAGCCAGTCCACAGAGATCAGAGGGGTTGGGTGCGGCTGGGCTTCATTTCAGCCACTTTAACCCTCTAGCTCTGTTTGAGTTCAAAAGAAAAACTTGCAGGAGTACAGTAGTGCTGTTAGTGCAGTTATCAATCTGGTACCATAAGTCTGATCTTGTTCAATGAGGACTTTGTCTGATCCAGATTCCCAAATGCTCATCGAAGATTTATTGAAACAACAGGAAAGCCGGTTCCCAATTGCCACTGGCTACAGAGTACTGACGTGTGTCATGGCAGAAAGTACAGCAAGATTCTCATAGCTATAAAATACTTACATATACATACATGAAATGAATACTCCCGAGTGTACTCCAATGCAGCTGGAGGCGCAAAGCTCACCTAAAGGTGTTCCTTCAGCAGAGGGGCAGAGACACAGTCCGCTGGCTGATCCTGAGCAGGCAGAGACGCTTTTCTCCTCCAGAGATGTTTTCTTCCTCCAGAGATATTTTCCTCCTCCAGAGATGTTTTCCTCCTCCGGCCTTTTGTGCCCTGAAGCCCCCCTTTTATATTATAAATTTTGGTCTGTCCCTAGGGGATGGAACAATTTCATGTTATGGACAGGGTTTGGTGACTTTGGTCATACATGCATTGCATGTCCCATGTTCTCCTTCATTTGAATCCTGAGGGATGTGTAAGTCAATATGTTAATGGAGCTTAATGAGAGTCTCCGTTACCCTGTCAGAATTTATAATTGACAAAGAGGTAGAACAAACACTTTGGCCCTCCTCCTCCACGTACTGAGGCAGCAGCAGAGGCTCTCTGACCTTCATCACAGGGTCTTTGTGCACACCCTTATCTCCTTAATGAAACAGATTTATAACAAGTGTTGTTTTTCACAGTGAAGGGAGTGTGGCTTTTGGCTGGTACAGAGGCTTGATGTTCTCCTGTGCCTCACTGAAACAACATTGGGCCATGAGACCTCCGAGACTTTGCTTGAACCAGGTGCAAGATAAGCAAGAGGCCTGTTCATGCTTTTCTCAACCAGTCTCATCAACTCTTCACTATCTTAAAGTAACACTGTAAAATTCTGATCATTTACCACAGCTTTTGAGCATAGAAGAGTTATAATGTAAGTTTTACATGTTTTATTATGCCAGCTCGCTTTATAGTTAATTTTTGATTTTATTTTCTGCTATTGTATTCTTAACCGGTTATTACAATTTTGAATTAAAAATAGAATAATTTTCTCTTCTAATACCAGTTAATGTCATCCTTTGAAGTATAAATTAGAAGGGCAAGAGTGTGAACTAAGAGTCTTCCAGGTTCGTGGTTGGTATTTTTTCAGTTCAACCCCGTCTCACACCAATGATCAAACTCAGTAGGCAGTTAGCACTGAGCTAGCTGGGTTTGTCTGTCTGTGACAGTGCCAACAACAGGAATGTCACTTCTCTAAAAAACTTGCAAGATTGTGCACTAGGAAAGAGGCACTGCACTTTGGAGTGAGGAAACTACAAAAGCTGTCCATCCACTCCACTGCATACTAAAACAAAGCATGCACAGAAGTAGTATTAGAAATAGTTTTCGGTGACATAAATATTGCCTCTACTACTTTCTTAGACTCTTGCAATTTATAACATAGCCTGCTGATAAACTGGAATGCAACCTATATGAAGGGAGAGAGATGGAGAAATTTTTTTTTTTGTTTGCAAGGTCCTACCTTTGGTTGTCTGTGACTGGGTGCCTGATCAAAAATTCAGAACTTCCCTTGAGACAAGTAATGCGCAATGTTTGCTGGTGTGTTTGCTTCCCTTTCAAATATTCCACAGGCTGTACAGACAAAAGACAGATTAGGCTTTGCATCAGATTTACTAGAGCTCTACCTCCTTGCCTTTGGACTCCAGCTTGCTTTTTACACTCCTGTCTGAAGTTGCAGAAGAATTAAGCTTGTGTGTGCACTGTTTGTGCATAACATGCTTTCCCAAGTGACTATTTAGCACTATTAAAGAACAAAACCAAGACTAGCAATAAGATTGTGGTAAATGTAAATGTATTCTTTTTAAAAATAGTTCTGATATCTTTTTGTAATGACCATCTTTTTGCTATGTGCAGAGTGCTGGTGGCATTAGTGAATTAAAAATACAAAGATATTCAGGGATTTGGACCTGATTTGCATTTATAGTACAGATGTTTAGCACTGTTGGACAGTGCAGGGCTCTTAAAATATAGAAAGAAATGTAAGACAGGTACACTTCAAGCCTTCCTGACACTGCTTGGCTGCTGTGCACTGTGTGCCTATTAAGGTACACTCTTGTGGCATTTGTAGTTTAAAACTTCTAATCCTGCATGAGGTACCAGTGCCATCTACTATACTTTAATCAGTTACATCAAATGTGAGTTTAGTACAAACATGAGCATAGCGATAATTTTTACTGCTTTTCTATAAATGTTGTGTTTTGAGAAATACTCCTTTCTTCAGCATCTGTCATTGGATAATGTTTTCTTAAATCCTCGTCTGAATTTTTATGTGTTTATTTTTTAATTTCCTGTCAATAGAAATGGAATCAGTGACTCTGTCTGTTATTAATATTTAAAATTTGAGTGTTTGGGCTTTTTAACATACAAGTTGCTATGCCCCTTTAAATTTCCTTCAGTTGTTCTATACCTCTAAAAAAATCTTTCATTACCAAGTTGTTTATCTGAGAAGAAAGTGAGACTGTCTCTTTGTATTGCTGAATAACATCACTCTTTTTCTCGAGAAGTCATTACACACTGACATCATATTGTTCTTTATTAGATGATCTGTTGCCTGAAAGTGTCTTGGTGACACTGAACTTGAAAGCAACAAGAGTACAAGTGCTAGGATGCCTGGAGAGCAGAGACTGGCAATACCTTGCTCAAGCAAATATCCAAGACAATTTTTAAAAGGCATTAACAAATACAAACCACCCCCACAGAGGTAATTTTCACCTCTGAATTTTTGCTTGTTTCTTAGTCCAGCCCAGACTTCAGCCATCAGTGTTACGAAGCTGGAAGCCAAGTCCTACCTAGCAACGATAACCATGTGCAATAATTTAAACTTAAAGAAAAATAACACAGCTACTGGTAGTGTCCAGAGACTTCTAGGTGCTTTCCAACAATAAAAGGGTGGTTTCTGTCCTGAAAATGTATCTGTGTGCATAGAAAAAGACCTTCAATATTCACAAAGACCACAATTAGTGCTGCACTGTAATTTTCATTCCCTGATTAGTTGGAAACCTTAAATACCCAATAGGTTTTATTTTTCCTATTCATGAGTTACATGAGACAATATAGTAGCTTGTGAAATTTGTACAAGTATTCCTTTGATTTGTGCTGCTTTACACATTTTTTATTATTAACTCTCAAAATTCTTAACCCAGTGACTGGGTGCATAGCTCTAGTGGTGACTTTTAGTATAATGACTGTATGAGAATCATCCCAAGGTCTTTTTAAATATAAAGATACCATGGAAAAATTTCTCTTTCCTTATAGATACGGTATTGTTCACTTGAATTGTGCTGTTCTGGGAAACATTCCTCCCATGTACTTTTTTAGTATAAAAGAAAAAAACACCATCCAAAGAAGTTGAGAAATTATCCTGATAATCTCCAAAGGCCAAACCAAATGCAGTCTCCAGATCCATGAAGGAGAAATCTGAAAACAGTTTGCCTCCTATCCTTCCAGAGGTGGGGTCACTTACCTTAGGGAGAGGAGGAGGTTACATTGCTGCAATTGTCTCATGAGCATCTTCACCAACACAGTAGTTTGTGGTTTAGTTTGGTTGGTTTTTTTTGGTTTTTTGGGGGGTTTTATTTTTTTGTTTGTTTCTTTGTGGTTTGTTTGGGGTCTTTGGGGGGTTTTTTTGTTTGTTTTGTGGTTTTGGGGGTTTTTTGTGTTTTTTGTGGGTTTTTTTTAATTTATAATAATACAGTAATGAAAGACTTAAAACATGTTACCCTTCAGAGCTATCAATTACACTCCCTTTCAGATGGGAGGGTAGAAGTGAGGCAAGAGCTGTGTGGCCAGAGAGGTGTCCACAATGTAACTTGCTTTTGCAGCATGTTCTACCTGTTTCAAATTCCCTCTTCCCACTCAGCCCTAGCTGCGACACTGGGCTCAGCATTCCACTAAAACTTTGGGTGCAAAGAAGGTAATATCAGGGGAAGTTCCTTCAGCCATTATCATTTCCAAATACCTTTTGAATAATGAGGAGCCAGGGGCACGTGGCTCATTAATTCTCCTCTGATTACCAACTTGTGCCAGCTGTGGGGGTGCAGTGGCATTCCAGCCTGGGAATCCCTGGTACACAGAAATCAAACACAGGGCTGGAACAGTTAATGCTCTGTTTGCAGATCCTGTTGGATCACTACTAAAGTTGCATAGGTGAGATAGATAAAGTTGTGAAGTCTGCAATAGAAGTGTTTGCCTTTATACTTATTTACTCACTGCTGTTTCCTTTGTACAATAATATCTTTTCCCTGAAGGTCTTTGAAAAATTCGATCACAAAATGGAAAGAGGGTATGTTTGTTCTGGGTAAAATTTGGAAGCATTGTTCTGATGACACCTGTAAAACATAATTATAACTCCCATAGCTGTTTCCTCTCATATTTAGAGAGGAAAATTCTTTGCCTCTAATCTCAGGTGCATACCTGTGGAAGCCTTAGATTCCTTCAAGCAGTATCAAAGTAATGATAACAGTGTGCAGCTGCTGACTGTCTTTTGCTTGTTGTTACTCACCCAGCTGTTTAGAGGAGAAGAAAAAGGGAGAGAATATCTCTAATCAGCCATATGGCACAAAGTTTTATTTGCCACAGTAAGTTAAAACGCGCATTATTGGTCAGCATCTTGAATGCAAATTCTGCCATAGCTTTTCAGGAGTGCTAGATCTAATGGAAAAGAAGATCAGATATATTTAGTTCACATTATTTTATATTAAGTACAGAAAGAATTGATTCTGTCTAAGTAGAGTTTCCATGACTGGATTTTGCTATACCCAAAAGGTGGTGGAAGCATGAAGTGCTGATCTCAGGCTCTGCTTTGGGTTGTAAAAGGTAAATTAAGAGCAGCTGAAATGGTATTTTGAATTTCTGCAGTGCAGATTTTCTTTGCTTATATTGTACATTAGACAAATTAGGATTCTGGATCACACAACTGGGGCCTGGAATCTAAGAGATGTCTTTAGTAGCTGTTGATGTTTACAATGCATGCAGTCAGTAGTTTTTTCATTAAGAAAATGTTTAATTTTCCTGCTGTTTTTAAATGAACAAGAAACATTGAGTCAAATGTAAGGGAAAAAAATTTTGTCTTTAAAAAACCCACTTTTTTGAATGCATGTAAATGTTAGAGAAGTGAGGGACTACTGTATGTATGAGTTTTGTGAGTCTCCATTCTGTACGTTGCAGTGGCAAACGAGTTTTGAGGGTTGGCTTTGCCGAAAATTTAGCAAGTCTGCTTTTTAAAGCCTCTTCTGCCATTTCTTGTGTGCATATGATTGGAACTCCTTTCAATGTGGACATACTGAGTTCAAATATACTGTTAGGGAGACTTAATGTTATTACAAAATGTAAAAGGGAGGTGCACACCTGTGCATCCAGGATTGGGTACATGGCTTTAGAAATTGAGAGGGATTGTAACCCTACTCATGCTGCTTCTTGCAGTACTCCTACAATGCTTTTTTTTTTTCTCTGGCACCTGTTGTATTTGAGAGAATTTAAAAATATGGTTAATTTTGTCTTCTTGTAATATACTGAAAAACAATTTCCAGAAGAATAATACCCAGTTCTTCCAAGTGTCTTTAATGCATAGATTTCAAAGGACTCTCTAGTCCCTGATTTCCTGCTTAATTGATCAGACTATTTTATGTTTTATGTAATTGTTTACATTAAATACTGGTAAGAGATACTAAGATACCATCCATTTAAGACATTTCTGCACAAATTCTAAACAGTTGGATAAGTGGTTTTGGGCTTCTGGTTTGCAGAGATAATAGGCTGGGATATAAAGTATTGTGGTTGGTAGGCCAGAAGAGTTTTTCTGGTTGATTCCATTAAAAAAAAATCACTGTGTACTAGTGCTACTTTAAAAATGGACATGCTTTTTCCATTTGGGCAGTGATTCTGGCTAGTATAATCCAGATGAGTGGTTAGGGGTCCTGTATTTTAAACAGTCTCTCTTCTGTGATTCTTAATGTCCTTTGACTTGTACTTCATAAACTACCAAGAAATGTTTGATCAGATAAGAGTCTTGTTTTCTAAGAATAGCTGCTTAAGTGGTTCTGCACTGTCTTACAAATTTGTAATTTCATATAGTGAGGTGTTATCTCCTAAAAAATAAGCCTTGACCCATATAATCAGTACGAGTGTTTGTTTCCCTGCAGAAGCCCTAACATTAAAACTACCATGAGAGGATTCAAAAAGAGGTGTGCAAATATTTTTCCATAGAATAAGATTCCTTCTTCATCTGATGGCCCATCTTGCTATTCTTCTCACTGTTTCTATTGCTGTTACTTAAAAGGCTTTGACAAATATAATAGACTTTGCATAATGATGCCATTGTAAGTCACTTCCAGCATATTATAGTGTGCAGTTAAAATTACTCTTGCGATTACCACTCTCCAGTGCTTCTACTTTATCATGGCACCAAATGAAATTAAGAACAGGCATATTCCTTCCTTTTCTTACCAATATTTTAAAAAATTCTGGTAAATAATATTGTTGTAATTTATTTAATTAAAATCCCTTTTGGATCTTTTTCTTCCACAGTTCAATAAGAATTATTTTGCTTTAGAAATAGGTTTTAAAAAGTAGAATAGATACATTCTCTGATAACATTACTGTGAAGTTGGGAGAATTTTGTAAATGCTTTTTCCAGGGGACAAGATAATGCCATACACAGAAAGACTGCTCTGTACCAATAGACTAGAAAAAGCCATACTTCATTTCAACATCATCTTTTCACTACTCATATAAAGTGTGTGGTTATGTATCTGGAGGTTCTAGATCTGTGGATACCTTCATCTGCCTCTCTGTCTTCTAACCTTGTTAATTTTGATGTGGTTGTTTTTTTCTCTTAGCTACTAAGCAGGGGAATAAAGAGCTGGAAAGAATAATTTCCCTCTATTTAATATTTTCCCAGGAATAGCAGCTCTAGGGAATGAGTGTTCTAATGCATATGAAGAGAATACCTTAAATAACGTGGTATTATTACACGATTTGATACTGCAATGGTGAAAATACTCAGAATAACAGTAAGCTGAGTGAATAATGTAAAATACCATGTCTTAATGGGGTTTATCATTTGGTTTGTTTGTTTATTTCTGGGCTGGATTTTTGGGGTGTTTTGGTTGTTTTTTGTTTGTTTATTTTTTGGTTTTTTTCTGTTTGTTTTGGTTGGTGTTTTCTGTTGTGTAGAAAATACTTGATTTTCCTGATACTGGCTGCACCATATAAAAATGGCAACCTTGCCTATGGCAGTCTAACCCAACATCAGTGCTTTGTTGGAGCAGATACCCAGAATTTCTGTCATTTGTGAGCTTTGCTATGCTGCAGTGGCTGAGCAGCAGTGCCCTGGATGGCTCTTCCCTCTAAGTCGATATAATTGTAGGGCTGCCCTTACATATTTTGTTGGGTTTTGGGATACAGTAACCCTAAACTTAAGCTACAAAAGACAGCTACAGACAGCCAAAATGACAGACCCCCCCCAACTGGGTGAAAAGCTACAAAATAATTTCTCTAGTGTGTCCCACTTCCCTTGCAGTGTGTGGCATATTCAGGAGATATCTATGTGCACAATGGTTGCTTCACTGCATTCTGCCCAAAATCACAATCTAAGAAGCTCAGCCCTTGAGGACTTAGCTCTGACATTCCACCTCTCTCATTTTTCACTAGAATGAACTTATATTTAAGGATATTGAAGGTTTACAGCAATCTGCTATTCTGGAACAGAGGAGACAAGCAGTCCTAAGCCTTCTGTACTGCAGGCTGCTTCCACTGGAGTGCCCTGCACTGGGACTCCTGGCAGAAACACGAGGTCTCTCATAATCTGTGTTTGTTCTTGGGTGTAAAATCTGCCAGTAGAATTGTCTCAAGGAAGTCACAAAACATACAAAGCAGCAGCTTTTGTTTCTCTTGCCCTAGCACCTCATGACAATGGGTTGTAATGAATTTTTTCTACCTCACAACTCTTTAAAGATTCTGAGATTTTTTTGGTCATCTGTGCCAATAACATTTTCGAACTACTGGCTTAGACAATTAGATTAAAAAAGTATTCCTCTACATGTTTTGGTTTTCCAACAAGTCTTCATAACCTTCTTTTTCTTTTGGATCTCAGATACTGAATGGTTCAAACTTTGTTCTCATCTATATTGGCCTTGTGTCACAAGCCTTTAACAGACCTACCAGAGTTTACCTGGTTAAGGGAGGTTACCAGGTTAAGGGAGGTTTAGCTGTTGGTCAACATTAAATCCCTAAATCTTTTTCTTTATGAGATGCTAAGTCTTGATCATGCAAGGCACATTTAATACCATTTCTCTGATGACTTCTTTTGCCAGAGTTACAGTACTTTCACAGTTATAAGCCGCACCATTTTGACTAAAATTTTGGTCCGAACCCAGAAGTGCGGCTTATAATCAGGTGCGGCTTATATATGGACAAAGAACAAAAAGTTGCTGTTTTAGTTTGGAGGACAGGTGTCTGCTGAGAAAGGCAGGAACTTCTCTTTGAAATGGAGAATGTAAACCCCTTCCCTCCAAATTATTATAATTTTGAAATCAAGGGGCTTTCAGGCAAAGATATGGGAATTAGGAATAACAGTTCTTTACTAGGGAAATTAAAATAGAAATACAGTACTACAAAGAAACAAACTCCAAACCCTGACAAAGTCAGAGTACAACCTGACACCCGTCAGGCAGGGTGTTGGTAGCAGTCCCATTAAATGGTGGCTGCATCCTCCTGCAGTGACAGATGTGGCTCAGTTGGAGCAGTGCTCCTGCAGAAGGTGCAGTTTCCCTCTGGAGGTCCAGTGGTGATGTGGAGAAATCCAGTTTTCCTCTGGAGTCCAGTGGAGAAAGGGGCTACCTTAGTGTCCCAAAACCTCTGTTTTTATCTTGGTAAGAAATGTTGGGCTCTTCCACCTGGCTGGAGCAACTCCCAATGGGATGCAGTAATTTTATCAGTCCCACAGTGGGACTCAATGGCCATTAGCAGAAAATGACTGGCTGGAGGAAGGATGGGTTGTGAAAAGATAAAGAACAATGCCCTGCCTGGTTTCTATGGATGGCCCGTTAGCAGAACATCTCCCATGGAGATAAGGATCACTGCCCCCACCCTCAGCAGATGGTGATAGAATAGATACCTTTTATCACACTCTGTATTGTAATGTGCGGCTTATAATCAGGTGTGGCTTGTAATTGTGAAATTACTGTAAATGAAAATTGTTAAAAACATTAAGGTTTTTAAACTCTGTATTGCCAGGAATGAAACTGCATTAGGCCTGGTGTCTGTCTTGCTGTCACTGATTGCTTGCAGCCTCAAAAGGAAGCATTGTTTATGAACCTCCTATATTTTTAACTTTCTCTTAGGAGATTTTCTTAGCTCTTTTGCCATTTACTTTGTAGTGCTAAGTGATATCCAGCAATCAGCCAGTGTTTCCAGTGGCTGAAGAGATCTGTTCAGTATCTGTTTCCAGGTGACTGCCTAATGACAAAAAGTTCATGATGTCCTGATCAGATGTCTTGTTCTGGAGCTGGGATGTGGGGTGGCAGTGGCTTGTGGGTAGGAAGTTCTCATTCTCTTGTGGTTCTGCTGGTAGTCATCCCCAGCTGTCATCTTCACTCGGGATGTTCAAACCCATCAATATTTTTCTTTGTTGTTGGTTTTTTTTTTTCTTATTTATTTATTTTAGTACTAAGGAGAGATCTCAGATTGAAAGCCATTGAGTTTGTAGCCTTTATTTGTTACCCCAGCAGAGGCAGTGCAGAGTTTCCATGTCCTGTCAAGTCAGGACGTTTTTATATCTACCAACAAGCTCCTGGGTGGTAATGGCTGTCTTCTCCTACCACATTTAAGCAGGCTCTAGCCATCAAGTTTTAGGTGAAATATTGTGTAGTATTGCTACTAGCTGTTCCTACAGTCTCATTTGTTTGGGAGTGGGCTTTGGAAATATGGTATTTGTGAAGATCTTTATCCTTACTTTCAATTTATGGTATATTATTGTTTACCTCTCTGTATCTCTGTAGTGATTAAACTGCATATTCTTATGTGTGCTAATGTTCTTTATCTTGCTGTGTTGATTCACAAATATTTCTGATTTTCTTTTAAAAATACTTTTGTCCCTTGTATGCTGACAAAAACTGCATCTACCATGAAGCTCATCAGCTGTCCTTTAGCTGAGAGGGCCTTGGCAGGAAGTCTTTCCTTGTAGTTACTCTTGGAGTAAGTTTTAGCTAAGGTTGTGATCAGGTCTTAGGGTTTATGAATAAGGACTGTGTAAACTAAGTACAGCAAGTACAATAAATCTCAATAAATTTAGTTAATTTCTCAAATACCTGTATTTGTGCAATTGCCAAAATACCTGTATGAAGTCAGCCATTAGAATTGGATGCATCTTTATTCTACCAACAGACTGTCAAGTATTTTTCTGTCTCTGCTTTTAGAAGACAATGTCTCAGGAAAGTCTGCTTGACTCACTGTGGTAATATGGGCTCACAAGCTTTCAAGATTTCTTTGCATGCATGGTTCTTTGTATATTGTGTCCATTCCTTATGCTACCTTGGTTTGGGAGTCCATTTTGCCTTTTCTTTAGAAGTTTATATAGAGATCTGTGTTTTATTCCAAGATGAACAAATGTGTTTATAGTAACACGTTATTTAAATAAATAAATAAAAATTAACTAGCGTCATTTGGTCAGCTTCTACTTATTTAATACATAAACAGCTAACTTTTCCAGTATTTTTTAAATTGAGAAATCTCAAAACAATTGAGCAGAAGTAAAATATTGCTAATTCCATTCCATATTCTGCAAAACTTGGAATTTGCCTGAGGTCATTCAGTATTGCAGTGGAAGAGCCAGTGGAGCATCTCCTGAGCTTCAGTCTAGTGATTTATACGCTAGCCTATATTGAGTTTCTGTAGTTGGATTCTGTAGTTCTTTTTTTAGAAAATTGCAGATCTTTCTGCAGCCAGCATTCATCATGGGTAGGTCCAAAGTAAAAGTACTATTGTATCAGCTATCAAGTAGGTTGATAACTCTGTATTTGCATTATTCTTCTTGAACTGGCTGAAACCATTTTTTTTCTGTCACACAATGGCAAATGTCCAGTCTATTGAAATAGATGCAATTACAATAGAAATTAGTGTGAGTTTTTAAGCAGGCAGCTTTAATAAGTAGCGGCTGCTAAGCTCTGATGGCTATAGCAGTACTAGTTGTTCAACCCAGACAATTGATGGAGTCTCCTAGAATAGTTCTAATTTGATATGTTGACTGATATATAACCATAAGAAATCTCCAGATTGCTACAACACCCTTCACACTTCCATTAATTAAAGGGTAGATGTCTCAGTTGTTGGTGACAAGTTTATTTCCGTTTAGGATGTTCTGGGTTTTGGAGAGACCTTTAGCAATGGTTAACAGCCAGATGGGCAGTTCAAGTGCTCTTCCCTAATGCCACCCCCAGTTCACTTGCTTTTCTGGCCACCCAAGGGATCATAAAATCCTCTCTCACCTCATATAGGTTCACTACCAGCTGCTGACTGGCTGCAGAGGAGCATGCATCAATTTGATGAACTTATATTAACATCCAGGAGAAACTGGTTCTGAGATAAAAATCAGTTGTTAATTGGCAGAAAAGATTCATTTAATCTCTAAGGAAAGAGAACATCAGGAAAAAACTTTACTATATTTGACGCAGAAACTGCATGGGTGGCCTTCCAGTCATAACCATGACTGATTTTAATATTTATTCCAATGTATCTTTTCATTGCAATTATTTGCTGGGAACATTTTAGATTTCCATTATGGAATCTTAGGGAATTTGCTCCTCTCCATGCATTCTTCTCTCCTTAGCCTCAAAGGAACTGTGCTGTAATCAAAGCTGTAATTTCCTGTTTAAATATATATATGATTTTCTCCAAAACTATGGCATATTTTGTCAAATGAAAATAGTGGGTAACATCAAACTCATCTCAGCTGATAGCAGTGTTTTAATCAGGCTTTAAAAAGTCCAATAAATTGTTCTCTTTGAGAATTCTGACTTGAGAAAAGAAACACAATACTAAATATCCATGAAGACCCAACCCAATCAACCTCATTGAAGTCATCAACTCTGTTACTAACGATGCTGGTGAATTCACAGAGCCTGATTGTAGTTACAAAGTGTTGTTTTAATGATCTTTTGCAAGCAATTGGCTATTCTGAGGCACTCCTGAGGTGAGTAGTAGGAAGTGGGTGTGTGCTGATATTTTAAGAAAGCGTAGTCAGATCTGTTAAATAACAGTGTGTATGAGCCCAGATAAAGATGGCAGTTCTAAAAACTCATTATTTCCGGAGGATGCAGGATGGACAAAGACCACAATTTACTTTGAAGAACAATGTTCTCTAAATGCGAAAAATATCCGCTGACTTTATTAGGTTTATTAATTTATTTGTGTATCCACAGGTCATATTGCATTTTGTGAGCCATTAAATGATTCTTATTGTGAACAACTCTTTAATTTGGAAGATATCTCTGGTGTGCTTGAAAGAGTGGTGTCCTAATTTCTGGCACTACTCTCTTTCCTTGGAGGCTGTTTTTGGACTGAAATCTATTGTTTGGTGCCATGCAGTTACTGCTGGGTTACCAAGTTGTATGCTGGTGATTCGTATCTAAAATTATGTTCCCTTATTTTTCTTTGTTTTAAATCACATCTAAAATTGTGAATAAAGCTACTTCAGACTTTCTTATATGTTCCACTCCAGTTGAAGTGAAACATCTCTTTTGTTGCCAGGACATTGTAGAGACTTAAATTGGCATAGTTCCTCTGAAATCATCAGTCATTCCAGTGTACCAGAGGTCTGGACTGGGTCTTAGTTTTCACAGATTTAACAGATTTTTTTAAATAAGGAGAAAAGAAAAAATGACAGACATGAAAGATTTAAGAGAAATAAAATAGCAGCTAATTTAATCAAAAGCATATACGCCAATAAAGCCAACTACAGCTGTCAAAAGAAATAAACAAAACAAAGCAAGAATTCTATAATTTGACATGTTTGCTTGACAGACAGTACTTTTTGGACCAGATCTTGTGCTGGTGTAAAGTGGCATAAGCATATGAATGCCAGTGGAGCTCTGCTGATGTTACCCAGTGAGAATCTGGTCCCTGTTTTTTAAAATAAGAGTTGAGTCAGATATTCCTCTGTTCATTCAAAAAGCAATTGACTTCTGAATTAAAAGGGTCTCAAGGTGTTTTCACAAAATCATGCTGGCCATGGCACAAGGTTCCTATTTAATCAAGGCAGTTTTGAATTGTGAAACTTTTCCTACTTGAATTTCTAACATAATTTTCTATGGTTATGTTCTAAGTGCCAGGCATAAAAAAAATCCTGTTTGTTCTCTCTTTTTGGGTCAGTCACCACTTGGGTGTTTATGAAAGGATTGATGTATATACTGTCCAAAAGGATTTGGTAGGGGGTAGATTTGAATCACAAAAGTGATTATGTTATTTTACTTAGAAAAAAGTCTTTTTTTGTACCCTTTTCCTTATAAAAAAAAGATAAAATCCTATGTAAATAATAAGTGTTTTCCCTGTAATGAATGTTCCTTTCATTCTGCATTTCTGTATAATATTGGAAATTGTGTTTTTATTAGAAGAGGTATTGGCTGGAAGCCAACAATTTCTTCTTTTAACTTGATATTTTGGGCTCTGATCTTTGTTAAAACTACAATGGCATGTATCTAGTACAGTCAGAGGTCATTTCTATAGCTACTACCATTTCCTATCATTTCTGGGGAATGTTTGTTTTCAAAACAAAGAATTGGGTTAAAGCTTAAGTATCGTATTTCAGAACATATTTCAAACTGAAATTAAGAATGCTAAACCCTTTCCTTTAAAGGTCAGATGATATTTATTATTATTATAAAAATGATCTGTGATTTATGAATTTAACTTCTCGTAAACCTCCTTTGTAACAGAATATGCAGTCAGAAGCTTAACATTACATTGTTTTCCTTTGACAACGTATCCACGAGACCACTGCAGCTGTTCCTTTACTCACAATAGCAGATTAATTAACACAATCATATGCTGTTGGCTCCTACTCAATGAGTAGGTCTGCAGTGGGATAGATAGGTAAATCCTTTAAATGTGTATGAGATAAAGAATATACTATAGTAGTTTCATAACTAGCCAGTTTTGCTTCTGACTAGTCAGCCCTATCAGCAATGGTTCACTGACTACAGAAGCTGTGAGCTTACATTTCAAAGGCAGCCACACCTATCACAGAGCAATAATGCCTGAATCATCGCAAAACTCAAATATGTAAAAGCACAGGCACGCTCAGAAATCACCATATTTGCTAAAATAACAGGCAAGCTGCTTCAAGCATTTTAGGTCTATGGAGTAACCAGCAAAAAAGAAGGGGTATTTTTGTTGGTTTCTTCATTTTCTTTAAAGAAATTAAAAAAAAAAAAGTTCAATCACTGCTTTCCTTTAATATCTTAATCTGGTCATTATTCACTTTTTACCCACTGTGTATTAGAAATACTTGTAAGCAGCGGCCATGGCATCAGTTTGAAGTAGCAAAAGAATTTTTCATCCATTTCTCTGTGTGTGCTAATGAACATGTGAGCAGCTAAATCTCCTTTTCCTAAACAAACAGTCATCAGCAGCATGTAAGTATTTATTTGGCAACTGTAGATGACATTTTAGTGGATGCTCAGACCTTTGCTACTAATAATATCACTCCTTTTTTCTTTTTTCTTTTTTTAATTTTATTTTAAAGATAAATATTCTTTTGGGGAAAGAGGTAAGCATCAAATGTAAGAAAATTTCCTTCAGGCTTTCCTCTACAATCTGTGAGAAAAAATAATTGTATGCTTTGTTACACCATTTACACACAAACTGAAAGCACAGCAAACTACTATGTTAAAATTGTCTCATTTAAGGGACAAAGAAAACTCATTGTGAGACTTCTTTTCTGGAAAAAAGCTAAGCCACTTGGTAGTTTAATATCATAGAAGTCCTTTCTGGTCCATTTTTGCTGCAGTTGTGGTTATGTGCTTTTACATATTCTATGAGTTTTATGTAATGGTATAAATATGCATTTTGATCATAATAAAACAGAAAAAGTAGAGAACATGACTGATTTTGAATGGAGGGCTTTGCTTGCATAGGAACAGCAGCATTAGACTTACAGATGGGAGAAAACCAAGTTCAGAATCTTTTTGTGCAATACAGTTGTTGAAAAATAATCAACATTTTAATAGCATCCAGCTTAATATCTGAGTTTTTCTGAGTACCTGAAGCTACTATTTCTGGAAACGAAAAAACAGAGCTGGTGAGCTGTCTCCAGTTCACTTGAAGATGAGAACAGGGAGATTTTTGGGGAGAGGAGGAAAATAGAAAATTTCCTCAGCTTCTCCTGAGTGCTTCTCCTCCTTCTATGAAAGAACATGCTCTCAGGTCTTTCACCAATCATTTCCCTGCCAAAAATAACTGTAAGAAAAGCTTCAGCTGCCTTCAGCCCTCTCATTTCCCAGAACTGAAACACTTGCACAAGGCAGAAGGTTTATGCTCTGCAGAGGAGATGCTGCAGCCCTTTCTCCCCCAGCCTGGTCAGAAGGTCCATGGGATGATGAGGTACAGCAGATGGGTGAGGGCTCCCAGGGCAGTGTCAGAGATCACCCTGCTGAGACTGACTGAGATGGGAACATCAGAGTCTGTGCTGGAAATCCTGGTACTAGTGATACTGAACTTAATCCATCAAGGCATCTAGCTGGTGTGTAACTTGTACTAGTGCTGCCCTACAAACCCAGGGAGAATCTCATTATTAATAGGAAGGGGAGGTGCAGGAGTTTTAGTGGAGAGCATTACTCAACAGGTGAGTACTACCAAACCTTCACGCCTTTATTAATTATATATTTATAATACATTTCCACCACATACATACATATATACATGCACACATATATATAAAATATATACATATATATATGTTCTTGGATTTACTGTACAGCTTAGCAGCTGAAATCAAAGGGACTAAGGATCTTATTGTCAGTTAAAAAAGCATTAGCTGCCAGTAGTGAGCTCTTCTGAAAAATCAGTTGCTTTTAACCATCCTGACTAAAGTTACAGGCTTATCTCATTAGACTGCTGGATCTAGAATAAAAGTCTAAATTCTTCATCAAAGAAAGAAAAGGAAGTGTCCTATATTGCTGTCAGTGTTGGGAGCTGTGCTCAGGTGTGCTGTGATTTACAGATTGGATTCCAGTTCCCCGTGGATTGCTCCAGTGCTGTGAGACACAGGTGCTACAAGGAGTTTTTTGAGCAGGCTAAGAAATATATTTGGCCACTTGTCAGACTAAAGACCATGCCCTGTTTTTCTGAGAAGGAGAATTTCCCATAATTTAGTTTGTGTAATTACATTCTTTAAGCCTAAATTGTCCATGCAGTTTCAGTTTGATACCATTTTCCTTACTCTGTTTTCTAATGATCTGTTCTTTCAAATCCTTTTCAATAATTGTTGCTTTCTGTCCCTGTGACAGGTGAAGAGGTGCCTGTGTAAACATACCTGCTACAACCTCTGACTTTGCATTCTATTAAGATAAAATTGTTTATGTGATAAATATTAAGCCCTTGGCGATTTTCATCTGAAGATAGACTCTAAAACTCTCCCTCTTCTGTCATCCCAATCCAAATTTGGGATCTGAAAAACTTAACTTTTTAAACAGTTTGTACTTGTCCCACCCAGAAGGTTCTGTGTTTTAAAGTTCTCTGAAATTATGTCAAGGATTCCCGTTTCCCAGGACTTGCAGTGAAATAGTTGTAAATGTCTTTCCCTGGTCTGTGATGCAGCAGCAATGTTTAGTGGGGCTCTCATTGAACCATTGCCAGTGGATGAACTTCCCAGCACTGGGAATTACTGCAATTAAACTTCCTTGAGAAGTGTTTGAGAACAATGAGAGGTATTTGATAAAAGCAAGAAAATGGAAAGCTTAGAAAGGACTGGAAAACAAGGTCATAGAGAGGTCCATCAGCTCTTACCTGCACCACAGCCTGTGAATAAGGACTGTATTTTTATTTTAAAATAAGATGTTCATTTGTGTCAAGTCCACTCTACAATTATAAATATTTCAGTCAGTGTAACTTTGCAAGTGCCTTGCAATGTGCGTTTCTTATAACAGTCTCTATAAGGACTGACACAGTAGTATTGATTTGTGTCATAGCTTCTACCTGTGATGTTAGTCCTTCAGTCTGTCTGGTCATATGTGCTGAAATGAGTGGAACATAAGGCTTTAAATATTTATGTCTACTACAGTCTACTTCAAGGTTGTTGATGTCATGGGGCAGGGACAGGACCCAAAGCAAAATGAAATGAGCTTCTTGCTTCCACAAACTTTTCTGTAAGCCCTGGCAAGTAATGTTATCTTTATATGCTCTGGTCTCTGCTGCTCTACAGTACAAATGAGCTTTATTTGTTGAATGTATTGAGATAAACCAATAGATAAACCAATAAATTTGTGTACAAGAGCTGAATGGTGGCAATGCAATGGTTTGCAGTGTGCTGAGCTCAGAGAAAATGAGCTGAGCCTTTCCCCTCTTGTTTTTAATATTTAAACATGGTAGTAGATGATTTCCATTCCAAACTGCATCCAGATAGTATTGTCTGAGTTTGTGGTAGATGAAGTAGTTTATCATCAGTTATCAAAACTTCAATTAACAGTTAGTTTGTACTGGAGATAGTACAAGTTTTGTACAGTGACTTTTTTTCCTATGGGCAGTTATCAGAAGACTTGACTATGCAAACCTTTCAGGATTCCTTTTGGCCTTTGGATAACGAGAGTTAAGCTTTTTAAACTTTACTGACCTAAACCAATTCTAATGTACTCTTCTTTTAAATTAATAACTAATTTACTTCGTTATGAATTAGAGAATTTTGTAAAAAAAAGATCTTTGTACCCAAGCATCCAGAAAGTCCAGAAATATCACTAAAATAAGCATGGTATTAACTCAGCAAATTCTTCAGCTACTAAGCTACTAGCTGTGTCTTCCAGTACTGAAAGGTGTGTCACACAAACCTATATTTCTTCAGAAATGTATGGTAAAGGAGTTTTTGAAGGATGACTATCAGGGCTTGGGTCATCAGTAACATCATGATGAGATTACCACCATGATTAGCCTCTGACAGTGACTTTTCTAATGAATTTCCCTTTTATCACAACATTTGTAAGGTGCAGGACAGATTTGTGTTGGTTTACAGGTCTGCCCTTCACCACGATGGCACAGTGCTGGTCATGGCAGAATTACCCCACAGGCATATTGAGTTCAGTGCTTCTGGGTTTGCTATAATGGATATCTTGAAAATTAAGACAAGTAATTTATTTCCTTAACATTTTTTTCCCTAAAAATAAATATTGAAATTGTTTCTTAAAAATAAAAATAATTCCAAGATCAAATGACAGTATTAAATATGAGATAACCGTAGACTGGGAGTAATTGTTTTGAGTTTGACTTCAGTAACTAAGCTGAAAGTTTTTTGCTTGCTCTGTTCTTGACAAAGAATTTGTACCTGAAATACATTCTTGCTTTTCCAGGTTATGTTAGCTGTTTTAGTGGTAGTTAAGTTTTTTAATATAAACTGTTACTTCAAATTCTGCTGTGCTTATGTCCTTAGATCATCATAGCTGTAACAACATTATTGCTATAAAATATGGTAGAAAATTGTGGTAAAAATTACTGAAACATGTTCTACCTTTAAAATTGGATAGGGCTTCTGTTGACATCAGTATAAAAAGGCCAAACTGAGAAGATATGATTACTGACACAGAGGAACATTTTGCCTTTGTTCATAGTGAGTTATTAGTGAGGCATGCCTTGTACATGTTTCCCCAAAGAGGCCAAAATTTCCACATGTTACTTCCATTCCCAGCTTCTGTGTTCAGAAAACCCCACTGTGTTTAACCCAGGGACTCTTTCACAACTCATGAAGCACATAAGTTTCCCAAAACCAAATCCTGGATTCGCTGAGCTCTAAGCAAAAACACAGCTCAAACTCCATGCTGGGCTGTGACCGGACCGTGAAAAGCACCGCTCAGTTCTCAGCAGCAGAGAGGCAAAACTTTGTTCCCTTCCAATTCTGGTTCTGTGCTGGGAAATGGGTTGGTTTCTGAGCTTGGACACCTTTGGAACGAGGAAATGGGATGGTTATTATGGAGTCCTAGAAGGACTTTTTGTGTCTGGTGGCCAGGTTGCAAATGAGCTGAGCCTGGGGCTTTTCCTGGGCATGATTGAAAGAAGTTACCCTCCCCATGGCCAGGCAAGAGGAAGAACTGATTTGACAATTAATGTCCTGCCTGCTGATGGAGATCAGGATTGCAGAGCTTCAGCATCAGCTATGATTTTTATTTCAACAGGATTTTTGTTGCAATATTTTTGTTTAAATATGTCAGGCTTTTTCGTAATGCGTTTTTTTGTAGGTAGCTTTATATTAGATATTCTGAGAAATAGAGACTTCTTTGGAAACTGATGTTTCTGTGGAATAAGATAAATGACTGATAAAATAATGCTGATTTTTCCTCCATACCTCCATACCAGGTATGCTCCTAAGGTTGCAGAGACTATAGAACTCATAAGGGATATATAATGAAAATTAGCAAGCGATGAATGAAAAGAAATAATTTTTGGTTAGATTTTCTGGCATTCTTACATTCTTACGTTAGTATTTTCATCTTTGTACGTGAGCAGGAAACTATATTTTATGTAGGCCGTTGAAAAGGATGTTTGCATCCAACAATCTTGCAGAAAGCCACAGAGAAGAGCAGTGTAGATCTGAGGCTTGATGTGCTATACTGCATGGTGGTGTACGGTGCATACTCCAGGAGAGTTTTGTTCAGGTGTCTTAATGGGCTTTGACAGGTTGTTTGTAGCTTAATTTACAAATGAATTTGATTAAAGAGCTCAATGAAAGAGTCTGTATTCAAGTTTGGATTTGAAGTTGTGGTCTACTAAAATGAAATGGAAGCTCCCAAATTAACACCTCTGAAAATACTTGATTATCTTCATAGTTCAGGATTGTTTTCCACTCAGATACTCTGTGAAGTACAAATGAATAAGCTACCCCTTTTGCCACCATCATCAATGACAAAGTTTTTATTTGTCTCTGACATTACAGGCATTGGCATAAGCTGAAGCATCTTGTGCTGAGTGGTACACAGGTCTAGTTCAGTTAGAGCTGGGGGATGAAAGACCCTCTTTGTTCCTTCCATTTAAATTTCTAACCCCAAAAAAGTCATCAGGCCACAGGCAATGAAGGAGTCACAAAGGGAACAACCAACCCACAGATGTGTGAGGACACTGCTAGGAGATGTTTATACTTAGCAATAAATAAGAAAGATAGTGTGGACTTAACTAGGATGGCTGTACTGTTTTTATGGTGCTGGAACAGAATCCTGGACCTCTTAGAGCTGCAG